>NW_028322424.1:0-41121 GCF_041381405.1 Jatropha curcas | reverse complement strand
TAAACCCGAAGAAGTATGTGTTCGGGGTGACTTCCGGAAAAGTGCTAGGATTCATAGTAGGACCTAACGGAATGAGATCAATCGAGAAAAGTTTAAGGCTATCCAAAAGATGGAGCCACCCAAGACGGAAAAAGCAAGTAAGGAGCTTCCTAGGAAAGATTCAGTAAATAAGCAGGTCATATTAAGTTGTCTATAGTATGCAATACGATCTTCAAGCTTTTAAAGAAGATCAGCTAATAAAGTGGGGCGATCACTGCCAAGCAACTTTCGCCAAATCATGGAATATTTGTCAAGTCCCCCGATTTTGTGCCCACCAAAGCTAGGGAAACCCTTAATTTTATATTTGAGAGTGGAAGATGCTGGAATCGGAGCCATTTAGCATACGCTGATGAAGCCGGTGTTAAGAAGATAGTGTATTACTTGAGGAAAAGCTTCTTCCAAATGAACAGAAATATAATTTGATTGAAAGGACATGTTTAGCCAATGGTATGGGCTATTAGAAAGCTTCGACACTATTTTCAGTCTTATACTGTAATAGCGATATCAAGGATGGACCCAATAAAATATTTGTATGGAACACCAGCAGTAGTGGGGAAATAGCAAGATGACTATTCCTATTATCAGAATTTGATATTGAACAAGCCACAAAGAAAATCGTCAAAGGACGAGCAGTTGCAGACTTCTTAGCAGCACATCTAGTGGAAGATAGTTAAGAATGAGAGATTGACTTTCGTAATGACATTTGCATTTGAACAAAGAAAGGATGGAAGCTCTACTTTGACGGTTCAGCTCATAGCAAAGAGCTGGAGTACGCGTTTTGCTAGAATCTCCGTAAAGAGAAGTTATGCCGATGTTGAAGAGATTATATTTGCAGTCACAAATAACATGATAGAATATGAAGCCTGCCTATTTGGGTTAGAAGCTCTGATTGCAGTTAAAGTTGAAGAGGTTGAAGTCATTGGTGATCCTAAACTGGTAATTAAGCATGCTAACGGCAGTTGGGAAGTTAAGGAAGACAGGCTGAAATCCTACATTGACCCTACACATTGTTATTCAGAACTTCAAAAGGGTAACCTTCACACATACGAGCAGAGTAAAACAACCGAGTACCAAATGCTTTGGCTAATTTAGCGTCGACTTGGGAAGAGATTTCAGTTATGCCTAAGAAACCAATTATGATGTCCTCGGGTAGCATCCCATGTTATGAAGGCGAAAGGATTATGGATATTGAGGAAGAAGAACGGCCATGGGTAGCATCCCGTGTTATGCAGTGGATGAGTAAAAGGGTATACCTAGATTCAACTACTAGAGATGATAGAAGAACTTTACAATGTTTGGCATTACAATTTGTAGTCTTGGACGGTCAGTTGTACAAAAGAATGTTAGGCGGAGTACTGTTAAGATGCGTATCGATGAAGGTAGCTGAAGGGATTATGGAACAGATCCATGCAAGGGTTCGCGGCACCTACATGAATGAAAAAGTGCTTGCTAAGAAAATTCTCAAACAAGGATTCTTTGGTCGACAATGGAAAGGAATTGTATTTCTCTCGTGAAAAGGTGCTTCGAATGTCAAATACACGGAGACCTGAGTCACATCCCACTTTCAGAATTACATCCGTTATATTTCACCATGGCCATTTGCAGCTTGGGGAATAGATATCATTAGCAAGATTTCACCACCTGCTTTTAACGGACACAAATTTATAGTGGTTGCAGTGGACTATTTCTTAAGATGGGTTGAAGGAAAATCTTTTAAAAACATCAATGCCAAGCAAATGGCTAAATTCATTGAAAAGAACTTGATCTATAGATATAGAATTCCCCATCATAAAATGACAGATAATGGAGTTTTATTTCCAAGAAGAAGTAAGGACATTGTTAGAGAAATATGGAAAAGAACAACATAAATCTTCACCTTACAGACCACAAGCTAATGGGGGCAGTGGAAGCCGCAAATAAAAACATTAAGAAGATATTAAGGAAAATGGTAGAAAATGACCATGATTGGGCTAACGAGCTACAGTATGCTTTGTGGGGATACCAGACCACAGTCAAATCTGCGAATGGGGCAACCCTTTACTCTCTGGTCTACGGAATGGAAGCTGTATTACCAACCGAGATAGAAGTACAGTCCTTGCACATAACGATGGAATCCAAGATACCAAAATGTGAATGGGTAGAAAATCATTGTCACGAATTAGCACTCCTAGATGGAAAGAGGCTCAATGCCTGATTTATGGATCAGTTATATAAGAGGAGGATAACCAAGCACTTTAACAAGAGAGTTCATTTGAAGCTATTAAGAGTAGGGGATTTGGTTCTGAAACAGATGCGGCCAAACACTCATGATCCAAGGGGGAAGTTCAAGCCTAACTAGGAGGGCCCATTTTTTATTAAAAGAAGGTTTTCCAAGGGTGCAATGAAGCTATTAGACATGGAAGGCAATGTATTCACTGAACCAATCAACTGGGATAGGCAGAAAAATTTTATGTATAGCTTAAAACGTTTATAGCAAAGCCAATTAATAAATACACCTTTGTGCTCGTATTAGCTTTAAAGCGTGATATGCTAAGTTTAGGTCGATATGCAAATGTTGTAAATTCACTTTGATGAAATAGAATAGCAAGGAATATATCAAGCATTTCAAGCAATAAGACAGTTCATTTCATAATAAGTGCATTCATTCATATAATTGCACTATCAATAATTGTCCAGTACATTTCATTAGAAGGCAGGATAGAGCTTCTACATGCCAGGTCCTAACAGAAATCTAGCTATCAATAAATCAGCCAACTCCAAATCAGCACTGACTCCAGAATAAGCATGTAGCTAAGAGCGGTACAAGTATGAGGAAGATGTATAGGCCACATCAGAAATGAATACGATTGTGCGGCTAGGCCATGTGGAAATAAAGCAAGACAGAAATTGCTATGTAATAAGGCCACCCTCAAACCGCATATAATCAGGGACAACCTAGGTACTCGGCTAGGATAATAAGCCACTACCATGATCAAGCCACACAGGGGCACACAGAGCATCTAAGATGGAACTGTGACTCGCTCTATGTACCACTAGGGGCAAGTCCATCTAACACCCTCAAAGGTGAGGTCTTGGAAATAGCAGTCTAATCTTCCATAGTCTCACCAGTTAAATGACGCTGACATCGGACATAGACTCATGGTGTATAATCAAACACTAATTGGTCCGATAGTGGGGGCATCACCTGTAGCTTCTCAAAAGGCCACAACTTCAAATGCGTTCAATAATAAAAGAAAAGAAGAAGCCAAAAAAAAAAAAAAAAAAAAAAAGAATAAAAAATTGAAGAAGCTCTTTAGGCTAAAAACCCACAAAGGGCGGTTTAAGGAAAAGTTAGAGCATACAAAAAATAAAAATGAGAAAGTAAAATAGAAAGAAAAAATGCATTTAATTACAAAAGAAGCGGACTTCCCATCAGACCAAGTACCGAGCTAGGGTCCCGAGCATGCTCTCCCAGCCACGTAAATGTTTCAGCCAGAATAAGAGGAAATGGCGTGTGACGCCTAGCCATCTGCATGACTATAGGAACCAGCCTAAGTCTACCATAGCCGTCAATGCCACTAAGTAGCAAGTACTAACCAAGAATACAAGAGCAGATGAGAGGAGGCCAGTACAGGCTAGAATGGTCCATACTCATTGCAAGATCTATAAGTGGTCGCAAGGGCACGGCGTTAGCTCTGAAATCATATGACGGAATCTCGTGAGCCAAGAAGCCAAAGACAAGCAGAATCAGTGAAGCAGGGTCTATATCAAACTAAGGCACTGCAGCAACTTCTTCCATCACGGGTATTCACCCAGAGATGATGCTGAACTCTTCAAACAGCGGGCAAATCTCGAAGTCGTTGTGGCGAAACAAGTTATTCAAAGAATCAAAGTGGTTTATCAACCATTGCAGCAACCCAGGATGAACCCGAATGTTCCGGTAGTAGCTTAGCCCATTGAGTTCAAATGGTGACAGCAAATTCCAATCCTCATGGCTAAAACTATGGAACAATGCTTCAAAAGCAAGTGCCAAGGACCAACCCACGGAGAATATAGAAGAAACGGAGTGTTTGGGTGAGTTTTTGAGTGAAGACTTCGTATGAAATGGGAAGAGAAAGTTTTTTAACGTGTAAAAAGTGTTATGGGCTTTTATAGCAAAAGAATAAAAGGACAGGTTGACAGTTTACTACCACTGCAGTGCACGCCACTGGCTATCAGTCAATTGGAACGAACCTTGTTTTGTTGCTTTTCAGTTCTCAGATTCAATAGGCAATGTAATTATCAACTATAAAACATGAATACACTAATGTCACTCAAGATCATGTAAAGAGATTGACTTTTGGCCTTCATATATTTAAGGATAATCATTCTTTACAAAGAAATTCCCCAAACTGGGTTCAGACTATAAAAGAGAAAAAGAGAAAAGAAGAAGACTGGGGCAGCTAACTCAAGACATGTTTGGACGTTCTCTCCTTTGAGTCATCACTACTGGCCTCCTCAGACTCTTCAATGACTATCTTCCTGAGTCCAGTTCCTCGACCAGCACGCCTGTCGTATTGCGTCCCTTGACCTCGATCGGCAGGAGGTGCCATGCTAGGTCTCTACATACATTCATAGGCATTAGTAAATGCATTTCATGCATACATGGCATATGCATTGCATATTTGTCCTTGTGTTGTTTATACTTACAGACACGTGGTCATTCGAGGACCTCACACTGCCAACTTCAATCAAGCTGCCTCATACAGCTGGCACACCTCATTATAGTCGTTAATCGACATCTGTAAAATAAGACAAAGGCAGGGGCAGACAATAATGAAGTTGAATAATAAAGGTAGTTATCAGAATAAAGAGCAGAGGTTACTCACATGGGTGCAACCAGGTGGTGACATTCGGTATGAACCCACCAGATGTGTCTCCAGCATTCCCTGGGCAGTCTGACTTGTGTGGTCCTGAATAAAGGAGAAAGAGGCACCCGACCCATGCCCTGGCATACTGACAAGAACAGCTGTATCCAGAGCTCTGGGCTCGAAACCTCTCCTCACATGCTTACCGCACTACTGCTGCTGCTGTAAGAATAAAGCACAGTTTATGGGTAAGAGGAAAAATAAGCGGGGCCAAAGCCAAGAACAGAAAAAGAGGTTTGACACTCATCTGTACTGGGGCAATGCCCTGGCCTTTGTCCAACTCTTGCACCTCAGCGAAGAGGTCAAACTTAGTCGGGGGAGGAATGTGAACCAAGAGCTGTGTCCACACGAATACGGCATAAGCACCTAACACTAGGTGGTCTGTGGCAGCTGACCCTCTTTGAGCAGCGATAATGTCTTACTCCAGCCTGATGGATCTCGTGGATAGCATATAATATGGGATGTCATGAGGAACTCTTCTCCGGTCTGGGCTAAGTCCCCACTCATATACCCTTTCTCTGAGGTAATACATATTGTAGAACAAACCCGGAAGGAGGAGATGTCTATGCTGATAAACGATAGTTGCCTAAACAAAGTTGGGATAGTCAGCTACATCTCCCCATGGATATCTCTCTATTTGTAAAACACAATAAAAGATGAAAAAAAATTAGAAAAAGAAAAGAAAAAGAAAAAAAAGAGAAAGAAGAAAGAAAAGAAAAACAAAGAAAAGAAACATAATAAACAAAGGTAGGTAGCGACCTACCCGATCCCAGTTCAAGTCGTTCAGCAGTTGTTGGAACATCCCGATGTCCGAGGTAGTATGAGAATACCTCCTTAGTCATGGCCATATTACGGTTCCGGGAACCGAAACCGTCGGTTCGAACCAGCTCGGAACCGTAACCGGAACCCGTGAGAACCGAAACCGGGACGAACCGGAACTGGAACCGAAAAAATCTGGTTCAGTTCTGGTTCCAGCAAATGAGGAACCAGAACCGGCGATTCCAGAGAACCGGTCGAAACCGGACTGGAACCGCCGGTTCTCCATCCGGTTAGAACCGCCAGTTCGAACCGGTTCGAACCGGCGGTTCTAACTGTTGTAACTGTCAGATTTTTGCAGTTTTTTTTTTTTAAATTTGTTGTGAAATATCTTAATTACCCCTCCCAACAGCCATAAACGGCTACATAACGGCTAGTTTCAAGGGTATTTTTGGAAAAATGAATTTTTGGATTTATTATAAATACCTCATTTTATTTACAAATTCATTACAAAAAAATCTCAACTCTCTCTACTTACTCTCTCTACAATATACTACACTCTCTACTTACTCTCTCTACAATATACTACACTCTACTCTATATTATTCATTTATTCTTCTCCACTCTACAATCTCTCTTATTAATTAATTATTCTCTCTAATTTTTTTTATTCAATTTTCCAAATTATATTTTATTATCATATAATGGCAAGTGGAGGAAACTCAAATTCGGGTAAGGGCAAGGGAAAAATTGGAGAATCATCTATCCCTACAAACGACATCTATGATATGATTCCCGACCAATTTAATTTTGAGGGTTTTCCAAATGAAAATTTGGATATTCCAACTCAAGAATCCAAATTTAATGAGCAATTTCAAGAAGATGAAGAGCAAGAGTAAGAGCAACGAGCAAAAATTGTTACAAGAGCAAGACAAAGTTCTGACATATTCTCCATTCATTTCACAAAAAAATTCAAAGGTGAGAAAATGTACGATGTAATTTGCAATTATTGTGGAAAAATCTTATAAATTTAAGCAAGCGGGCGGCTATGGATCATTTTGGAAGCATTTGGAGACAAAACATCCAACAAAAATAGGAGTTGATCGGTCTCAACAACAAATTTCCGAGTACGCTTCTAACCTTTCTTTATTTAAATATTCTGAAAAAATACAAAAAGAAGAATTAGCAAAAATGATTTCTATGGAACATTTATCTTTTAGTTTTGGTGAAAAAGTAGGTTTTAATAATTATTATCAAAAAGCTTTAAATCCTTGTGCTAAAAGAGTACCAAAAAATACTGTAAAACGAACTATTATTTTTTTATATAACAAAGGAAAAAAAGAGTTAGAGCTTTTATTTTCTCAATTGAAAATTCGTGTTTCAATTTGTTGTGATGTTTGGAGTGATCATTGGCAAATGCATTCTTATATGGGTATTACATGTCATTGGATTGATGATGAGTGGAAAATTCAAAAAAGAATTATTGGTTTCCGTGTTTTTGATGATAAACATACTGCAAATAATATTTATATAGTAATTGTTTCAATTTTAGATGAATATAAGTGGACAAAAAAAATTTTTTTAATTTCATTTGATAATGCTTCTGCAAATACTAGATCAATTATTGAACTTAAAAAAATTTGTGAACCAAATATTGGTGGTAAATTTTTTCATATAAGATGTGCATGCTATGTTTTAAATTTATGTGTACAAGATGGTTTAAAAATTCTTGATTCTTTTATTTCTCCAATTAAAAAAGCTATTTCATATTTATGGACACATCCCCAAGTGATGAAAAGTTGGGCTAAATTTTGTAAAGAAAATAATAAAAGACCAAAACGTTTTCTAAGGGATGTCCCAACTCGTTGGAATTCAACATATAAATTACTAAACGAGTCTTTTGCTTATAAAGAATTATTATGCTTTTTTGTTACTAATAATATTGAGGATATTAATTTATATCCACAAAATTAGGAGATTTGTGCAAAATTTTAGATATTTTAAAATTTTTAATGATGCTACCTATAAATTTAGTGGGGTTTATTATCCCACATCTAATTTATTTTTACCTATGTGTATTAATATTGTTACTGCACTCCAAGAGTTTCAAAATGATGATTTATTAAAAGATTGTATTTTTTCAATGAAAAAAAAATGGTTATCTTATTTTAAAAATATACCACCTCTTTATCTTGTTGCTATTGTATTTGATCCTAGATGTGGATATTTTATGTGATTATTTGACTATTTATTATGATGTATTAAATCTTGATGTAGAAGATAATGTTAATATAAATGTAGTAATGCATGAAGTTAAACAAAATATTATGCAATTATATAATGAATTTGTTCAAGTTTCTAGTTCATCTACTTCTACTTCTACTTCTTCTCAATCTAATATTCCACAATTTTCAACATAAAGGGTAAGTGGTGTTGGTGTTGCTCAACAAGTTTTATTACAAAAGACAAAAAAGAACAAGGGAATCCAGTTCTATTTCTGAATTTGATAATTATTTAACAACTTCTTTTGAGTTTGGTGATGATTATGCAGATACAGATTTCCAATTTTAGATTGGTGGAGTCGTCACGCAAATACTTTTCCAATTCTTTCTTACTTGCAAAACAAATTTTAGCAGCTCCGGTCTCCACTGTTGCGGTTGAACAAGCTTTTAGTCAAGGAGGAAACATACTTGATGAAACACGATCTCGTATGACACCCGATTCACTAGAAGCATAAGCATGCGTGGATGATTGGACCAAAGCCGAACTAAGAGCCCAAGAAAATCTAAAAGAAAATGAAGATTTATTTGATTTATACGATGGGTCCTCAACGGAAACATCAACCGGTGGTGCAAATAGCGATTAAGGTAAAAGGGGTGAAATTGATATAAGGTAAGTAAGAACTACGTGGGCTTTGATTCCTCTAAACCCCAAGAGAATACGTAGGCAACTTAATTTTTTTTTTAAACAAAAAAAAAAAAATTAAGTTCAAGCCCAATTTTTTTTTTTTTAATTATGTTCAAACTTTAAAAAAAATTCAGTTGAAATTTTTTAAAAAAAAATAATTATGTTCAACACTCAACAATTCAAGTCTTTAAAAAAATAAATTTAATTGCAGTATTTTTTAATTTTTTAGGTGTACTTTTTAATTTTTTATGTTCAAATAATTTTTTTGGTGTATTTTTTAATTTTTTATGTTCAAATAATTTTTTTTTTTAAACCGGTTTCAAATTTTAAAATTTTTTAGGTGTATTTTTTAATTTTTTATGTTCAAATAAATTTTTTTTTTAAACCAGCATTCAAAATTTAAAATTTAAAATTATGCAATTCGCCGGAAAACCAATCGGAACCATCGGTTTTGTAATCGGATCGGAACCGAAACCGGAACCGGACCTTTTCGATTTGGTTCCAGTTTCAGCTTTTCTGGAACCGGAACCGCCGGTTCCGGAACCGTGGCCAAGTCTATACCTCCTGCTGTACTGCCATGCTCGGCCTTGAGGTAGAGTCCTCACGTTCACATCCCCCTCAAAGCCGAATAAGCTAGGCATAGGAATGAATTTGTGCTCACAGGCCTAGATCTACTTCAAAATCAAGGCAAATATCGATGAATAAATGGAAAAGCAAGAATAAAAGCAAAAATCAGAGAATAAACAAAAGACGTGATCTTGTACCTCAATAACTTGCTTGTACCCGACCTTCAAGTGAGATCCTCAGACGCACAGGTCCATATCATAATACAGATAAGACAGAGCGGCAACTCCCAGTTTAACTACCTAGTAGCATCCAGATCCTGAAGCAGTGGTAGCAGCGCCAAATCCATGTCATTATCGTGATTCGTGAACAAAGTAATCGACAGCAAATAAAATAAGTAGGCTCGCGCTACTACATCTACATCCATCTCAGTTACTCGCTCCTGTGAAAACTCAAATTTTGAGGCTCAAAAAGCCTGTTTTCCCGGACTGTAAACAGTCCGGCCGGGCCGGAGGCCATTCGAAAAGTTCACCAAAAGTATGCCAATATGGTACTTGAAACGTCCGGAAAATTACGAGGATCGCAGAACTGGTCCCGGAATATTTTTTGGAGGTACGAAACTCCCGAAAAAGCCTTTGGAACGGAAAATTAGCAAGTGGACCGTCCACGGCCGCCGGCCAAGGCGGCGGTGCCCGCCGGACATGGCGGCAGCGCCCGCCGGAAAGGGTGGCGGCGCCCGCCGACCACGGTGGCAGCAGCCGCCCTCCGGCCTGTTTTTTCCTATAAATACAGCCCCGAGTTGACAGTTTTAAGCACTCAGTCTGTGTTGACGGACGCTCTCTTCTCTCCTACGCTCCTTGCGGTTCTTTTACTGCTTTTTCTGCATTTAGTGTAGGCTTTTATTACTCTGCTGTTGTGATATTTGGTCACTTAATTAAATTAATTTTAATTAATATTCCCCAAACAAGGAGCTTAACATGGAATTTTCAAGCTGAAGCTAAGAAGCGGCCGCCGATTAACTCAAGTAATAACGAAACCCTGCCTATTTAATTTCAGCATTTTGTGCATATTCTCTTCTACTCCTAATGCTAATTAAACAACTGCATTCACACCATAATAATTTTGGCAGCAAACTGCCTTAAGTAAATAAGTTTAGGCTAAAATGCCCGGTTAATCAATAATCGTGGTATTAATGCTAAAACTCCGAACATATTGGCTAAAGTGCCTAGTTAATTAATAACTACGGTGTAATTGCCTTTATTTCAAACAGTTCGGCTAAAAGTCCAATTAATCAATAATTGTGGCTAAAAGCCTAATCAATCACTTTTTTGACAACAAATTGCCTATAATTCAAATAACCACCTTTTTGGCGACAAATCGCCCAAATAATCACCTTTTCTTAGCAATAAGTTGCCTAAATTACATATTATTTTTTGGCACAAATGCCTTAATCATTTTGGCGACAAATCGCCTAACCAATTTTTCGGCAACAAATTGCCCAACTTTTGGCACAAATGTCTTAATCAACCCTTTTGGTGATAAACGAAATGTGATTGAATTTGGATCATGGGACCCACTGATTATAATTTTTAATTCTAAACTCTAACTTTAAATTGGTTTTGGGGTGCAATTGTTACTTGAACATGAAAATTAGGGTGTCCATAAAACAAAAGTCAAATTAGAGTGAAATTTTAACTACTCACAAAGTTGATGGTGAAATTAATAATTAAGCCATTTTATAACTCCATTGTTGCTATCTGCCAATCTTTAAGCTTAAAAATTCCATATTTATCACTGTACAACCAAGTTTTAATCCATGGGTATTGTTTTAAATACGTGAAACTACAATTATTTGGTGACTTTTAGTGATAGGATTAAGCAAAAGAAGAAGAAAAATCAAAGGAGGGAGAAGAGAGCATGGTTCGGCCAAGCATGGATAAGAAAATGGAATGTGATGTCAATTAGGAAATGGTTATTTGGTTTTACTATTTATTTTTTCTATAATTTGTTAATATGATATAATGATAATTAATTAATCCAATATATATATAATAATGGGGAATTATATGTTATAATACTTTTTATTTTTAATTATACATTGTAGTATTTTTTTTTTTTTAAAAAGGAAAATGCATCATGCATTAATTTGTATTATAAGAAGGAACCAAACAAGGCGGGATAGATTCCCAAACCTGGATATGAACATAATTGTAGGACGCTCTAGCTAAAGTATGAGCATTGTTATTGGCTTGTCTCCTAATCCACCTAATAGGCCTAGAGATAAGAATATCTTTACAATCTTTAATCACACAACCAAACTCTAAAAAATCAATTAAAGAAGAGCAAATAGCAAAAATAACCCCTTATGAGTCTAAGAAAACACATCCTGGGGTATGAATATTGTCTTAATCGAACTAAGGCACTCATGCAAAGACATGGCCTCAAACAGAAGCAGGTCTTTGTAGGCATCCATAAAACCTGAAACAACTTCCATAAATTGACCCTCAACATCTTCTAATACAACTGCATAACCAATAAGCCGGAGAGAGGCAAACACAACCTTGTCAATAAAGGCCTGCCACTCACTGTCGACGGGATACCCCACTGAGGAATAGGAACCGAAGCATGTTGATGAGGATGCCGATGGTTGTTGAGCACGGTCTGCGCACACTGCCAATCATGCCAGCATCTGTGAAGCTCGTTGGGAAATTCTTGCTGCCAACAAACAATATTCTTCTACACAGAGCTATTTTTAGCCTCCTTTAAAGCCATGCGACATATGTAGCAAGGTCTGCTGAAAAGGATCAAAGCAGCCAACAAAAAGGAATTTCATAAAACAGAAAGACACAAAATTAAAAGAGGAGCTGATGAATGATAGCCTCCTCAGATATTATTATTTTCGTCATCAATACTCTACATATTAGAGTAAGAATATATACAAGTGTGTATCTGTTAGAGTTATTGCTATTCTAACACTACTAACAAATATCTGTTAGAGTGATAGCTATTCTAATGCTATTTTGACTATACAAAAATAACCACACAAATATACTTTATACCCCCCGCTCAAGCTGGAGTTGGTGAGAAATCAACCAATCTGAGCTTGCACACAAAATTCTGAAATAGCTGAGTAAAACAAAGGTTTTGTGAACATGTCAGATAGTTGCATGGAGCTGGGCAAATAAGGAGTACTAATTAATCCATTTTGTAACTATGCCCGAAACCACATGACAATCAATGTCGATGTGTTTGGTTCGCTCATGAAAAACGGGATTAGCTGCAATATGAATTGCTGCTTTATTGTCACAATGTAACGAAATTGGAGTAGGAACAGTATGTGAAAATCAGTAAGTAAAGAAGACAAGCCACTGAACTTCACAAACAGTTGAAGCCATAGCTCTATACTCCAGACTCGGTGGAAGATCGACTTACAGTCGTTTGTTCTTCGACTTTCCATGACACCAAGGAAGTACCCAAAAAGATACCATAGCCGGTAACAGATCTCCTAGTATCCGCACAGAGGCCCAATCGGCATCTAAGAAAAGCTCGAAGCTTTAGATCATTAAAGCTGGAAGAAACAACCCCTTAAACTAGTAACCATGTAAATACTTCACCACTGTCAATGCTTGCCTAGAAATGCTGATGGTGAGGAGATTGCAGAAACTGACTTAGTTGTTGAACAACATACTAATATCAGGTCTAGTGAGCGACAAATATAATAGTCTGCCGATTAAACGTCTGTAACGTTCTGGGTCTTGCAAGGTCTGCCCATGTCAGAACTGAGTTTGAGTCCTTGAATTGTGAGGACTAGACGCTGTATTTAGAATCTTATAAACCTGTGGTTTGCAAACAATATCTGTTATAAACTATGCCTGAGTTAACAACATTCCATTCGTTGACCGAGCTATTTCGATGCCCAAAAAATACTTGGCATGTCCAAGATCTTTAATAGTATGCAAATAAGCCTTTATTCATCAATCAAAGCAAACTGAGGGACCAGAAAGCAGGCAATCATCGACATAAACCAAGACAGCAATGAATGTATTACCGTTACCTCGAGTAACAAACAGTGATCAAAGAGGATTGGCAAAAACCTTCAGCTATTAAACTTGCAGTTAATTCCTTGTTCCATTGTCTGTCAGCTTGCTTCAACCCATATAGAGACCGTTGCAATTTGTAAACTTGCCCTGGTTTGGCTTTCTCATACCCTGGAGGTACCTGCATATAAATGTCTTCATCTATAGAACCATGTAAGTATGCATTATTGATGTCAAGTAATGCAGTTGCAATAGTTAAAAAACACTCGAACTGTAACAAGTTTTGCAACAGGTGAAAATGTCGGGTTGTAATCCAAGCCAAGAAGCTGATTGTACCCTTTAGCAACAAGCCGAGCTTTGTACCTTTCGATACTGCCATCAGCATTGTATTTAACCCTATATATCCACTTACAACCAATAGGAGTAACATTAGTAGGCAAATCAGTAAGCACCCATGTATTGTTTTTGTTCTAAGGCAGTCAATTCTTTATTCATGGCAATTACCCAATTATTGTTATTTTTAGCTTGATTATAAGTGCAAGGTTCAATAACTTTGGATATCTGTGCAACAAAGGATAAATGAGAAGAAGTAAAGTGTATGTTGGGAACTGGTTTGTGGATTAGTGACAAAATCAGCAAGCCAAGCTGGGGGTTTTCGTTGTCTAGTACTTCTTCGGTTCGCAGGTTCGAAAACAGGGGACGATTCTGCTGTGACATGTTCAACTGATCAAAAGAAGCAGAATCGGGTATATTCGGTTGGTCTGGTTGAGGTACACTATCTCCTTCGGGTACATACTGCTGGTCTACTTGCGGCACAAATCTATCTCAGTGGAAGGTATAGGATAGGATAAAACATCAAGGTCTGCATCGGAAATACATTGAGGCAAACAAAAATTAGTGACAGTTTTGGGTTTGTATGATGAAAGGGAACACTGACTCTGCAAAAACAACATCCCGTGAACTGATTATAGTCTTTGTAATCAAGTTGTATAATCGGTATGCTTTTTACTGTTGAGCATAACCAATTAAAACACATGGAGATGCCCTTGGATCAAATTTCAGTTTATGAGGTAAGGTATTTGTAGCGAAACACAGACAGCCTATAGTACGGAAGTAACTGTAATCCACTGGCTACCCATGTAGTCGCTCATAAGTGTTTGCCAATTCAAGTTCTCAGAGGGTAATCTGTTGGTAATATGGGTGGCAGTCAACAACAACTCAGACCAGAACTTGGGTGGAAGTTTGGATTGATATAATAAGGCTCGGCCTATGTTTAACAATGACCGATGTTTCCATTCGACACTCCATTCTGCTGCGGAGTGTAAACACAAGATCGTTGATGTAATGTCCCATTTTCTTGAAAGAAAGAGCTACAAGTATTATTGAGAAACTCAGTACCATTATCTGTTCGAATAAGTTTAATCTTCTTAGTGTAATGAGTGAATACATAATGGAAAAAGATTTCAGGGCAGAGAATACTTGATCTTTACTTTCACATGTAAGTCCAACAAAACTGACTAAAATCATCAACTATAGTCAACATATAAACAACATTTATGATAGATTTCAAATGATAAGGACCCCATAATCAACATGAATAAGATCAAACACTTCCGTAGTTCAAATTCGGCTAGGTGAAAAAGGAATTCTGGTTTGTTTGGCAACGGGACAAACAGAACAATCAAATCAGCATAATCACATTTTGAAATACCATCAACATGCTTCAATCTCTTATGAGCAACATGCCCTAATCTAGCATGCCAAAGCATAGCTAAATGTCTATCATGTTCACCACAACCAATGACAGAAAAATAACTTATTTGCTTATTAAAAGAATCTCTAGTCACAAAATAAAGAGCCTTCAATAACTCTTCCTTCTCCCAACACCTCCTTAGTCAGTAATCCTGGAATAAACAATGTTCAGGGAATGAGTGTACTGACAAATGACAAGTCAGAGTGAGCAAGTTAACGGATAACAAGTTGTAGCTAATGAAGGAACATATAGAACATTGTACAAAATTATCCGATCATTCAATTTTATGTTCCCTATGTGTGTGACTTTTCTGGTGGAGTTATTAGGTAAACGAATTGTTTTGGGTGGATTTAGCTGAACAACTTGATCAAGGAAGGATGATTTGTGTGTGATATGGTCAGTTGCACCAGAATCAATTATCCAATTATCCTTGCAATTAAAATCAATACCAGTAATAACAGAATTGAGTAATGAAACAGCGAAATTCACGTTTCTAACTGCCTCCTCATCGGTTTCAGGAAACCCTCCTTTAGCTCGAAGAAACTTTTGAAACTCCTGCTGGATATAATCTGATACCCCTTTGTCTTGAGCATCATTACCCCTCTGGTTTGAAACATGTTGTTGCAGTGGAGAGTCTTTAACTGCAATCTGTGCAACATTATTTGCACTGTAATATTTTCTCACATCTACCCCCTTCTTCTTTTGTAACTCGATGAACCAACCAAGATACCCATGAATTTGAAAACAATCTTCTATAGTATGCCCCCCCCCCCATTTTACACTTGGTGCAATACCCCTTTTTTCTATCCTCTTTCTTGGTGTAACAAGTGCTCCTATTATTGTTTCTAGAACTGCTGGCATTGTTTGAATAATTGTTGCTTCCCCTTCGGGCCATCATAGCAACAACAGTCTCAGCAGATGTAACACTACTAGTTTGCACTTCTCTCTGCTTTTCTACGCTCATGACCATAGAATAAGCCTTGTTGATCGAAGGTAAAGGGTCCTGCAATAACACCTAGTTCTTCACATTATTGTACTCATCGCCTAAACCCATCAAGAACTGCATAAGCCTTCTGTTATTGTCATAATCTGTAATTGCAGTTCCCGTCTCACAGCATACTGGTAAAGGAGCTAGACACAATAGCTCATCCCACTTCTTCTTAAGTTTTGTATAATACCCAGTCACAGAATCGTCTCCCTGTTGTAACCTGCAATTTCTTTTTCAATCTGATAAATCATAGGCCCATTGCTTTCGCCATATCGCTGTTTCAGCTCATCCTAGAGGGCTTTTGCGTTTTTGCAAAAAACGAAAGCATCAGATATTTCTTTCGACATAGCATTAAGCAACCACGACACTACCATACTGTCTGCTGTCAACCACTTCTCATAATCATCAGAATCTGGTTGTGGGGCTTTTATTTTCCCATTTATGAACCCTAACTTTTTCTTAGCTCTCAGTGCTATTTGTACTACTCTGCTCCAGGAAAGGTAATTAGGCCCTTTCAAAGGAACACTCACAAGACTAAATCCGGGAGCCTCAGAACTATGAGTTTGATACGAATCGGTCTCGTTACTTTTGGCATTGATGGCGGCGATAATTTCGCTAGATCGTCTGGGGACATCATCCTCTAAAAAAAATCTCGACAAGGAGATACAAGAAATTGAATACAGGGATCAAATCAATCTATTATCCCTTGCTCTGATACCATGAAAAGGATCAAAGCAGCCAACAAAAAAGGAATTTCATAAAATAGAAAGACACAAAATTGAAAGAGGAGCTGATGAATGATAGCCTCCTCAGAATATCATTATTCCGTCATCACTACTCTGCATATTAGAGTAAGAATATATACAAGTGTGTATCTGTTAGAGTTATTGCTATTCTAACACTACTAACAAATATTTGTTAGAGTTATAGCTATTCTAACGCTATTTTGACTATACAAAAATAACCACACAAATATACTTTATATCTGCTTCATTGGCCAATGACGAAGACAGGATCTGCATAAGAAAATGTCTAAAGACAAAACATTATTGGAAATCACAAACCCATTACTACGCCACACCTCCACCAACTTATTACACCTAAGAATAACATGAATAGTATTCTCCTTCCCTCCACAATACCCATACCTCCTTCTACATCCAAACCTTTCTCATTTAGCCTAGCTTTGGTAGGAATAACATGCCAAAATACCCTACAAATAAAATCTTTAATTTTTGGAGGTATTTTCTCCCTCCAATCTCTCCACACCCCTCCCAAGAGTATTGAGACATAAATGATATCAGATTTCACATAATAAACCCCTTTTTTCTCATAATGCCTGATAATCTTATCTTCTCTTGGACAAAAACTCAATGGAATCCCTAGAATAGCTTGAATATCCGCAGTATTGAAAAGGTCAATAATCTTATCTATATCCCAACTTCATCCATCTTCTCATACTAAATCAAGCACCCTCATATTAGGAAAAAATTAAATCCATCCTCGATATGAAAATTACCTTCATTAGGAACCTAAGGATCTGAACGAGCCCATATACTCTTCCTATTCCCAACTCTCCATCTCACCTATTGTCTTAACAAATCTCCAAAAAATAACATACTCCATATGAAGCTAGGATTACGCCCTAAAGACATCATAAAAAAATCTCCTTGTAAGAAATATTTAGCTTTGAGAACCCTTCAAAGAAGAGTGTTGCGTTCGGTTATCAACCTCCAACCAAGTTTACCTAGCATAGCGATGTTAAAAAATCTGAGATCCCTAAAACTCATCCCTCCATCGCTCTTGCTTTGACACATCCTAGCCTAAGAAAGCCAGTGAATACTTTTCCTCTCCCCTTGGGATCCCCATCAAAAGGAATTCATAAGATTTTGTAATTCATTACAAAGAGACAAATGGAATAAAAAAACACTTATACAGTAGGAGGGAATAGCCTAAGCCATCAACTTAATAAGAGTTTCTTTACCCGTTCGAGAAAAGTAATTTTGAATTGCAACAGTTAATGCGACTCCACAACCTATCCCTCAAATAGTTAAAAGTTTGCTTCTTTTTATGCCCAACCAACAATGGGAGACCCAAATATTTATCCCCACTCATAGCATTATGAATCCCCAGGATAGTAGAAATCGACGAAGCTAACTCTTTTGATACTTTAAGACTAAACATAACCCAAGATTTTCGAAAACTCGATGCTACTTCATAAGTACTCAGAATATTTTTACCAATGTCCTTTCCCTACTAGACACTTTTAAAAATAAGATAGAATCATTAGCAAAAAAGCAAATGGGACACTCTCAAGAAATTTCTCCTCACTGTCACTCCATGAACCCTACTCCTCCGTTCAGCATCAAAAAATCAGCAGGAGAGGCCTTCTGAGCAAAGAATAAATAAATAGGGAGATAGAGGATCCCCTTGCCACAAACCCTTTTAAGGAATAATGGTACCTACCCTATCTCCGTTACATAAGACAGAGTATTTAACTTTAGTCACACAAAGCATAGTCTAATTAATCCATTTCTCTTGAAACCCCATAGCACCCATCATATCCTTGAAAAAGTTCCAATTCACCTTATCATGACCCTTAGGAATATTTATCATAAGTGCAGTCGTCGAATTATCCCCTCCCCCCCCCCCCCACATTTTCTTTTAATATTATGAATGACCTTAAAGGCAATGAGAACATTATCTTGGATGTGATGATTAGGAATAAAAGCAGATTGACTATCTGAAACAATATTAGGGAGGGCTCTTTTAAGTCGATTGGCTAAGGTTTTAGAAAGAATCTTATATAACACAATACAGAGGACAATAGGCCTAAAGTCTTTCAAATTATCAGGATTAGAGACTTTAGGGATAAGAACCATGAATGTATCAAAAAGAGACTTAGGGAAAATACTTGTATCTAGCCAGTTTTTATAAGCCATCGAAACATCCTTGCCTGCCAAATGCTAGAATTTTTAAAAGAAGGATGGATAGCCATCCGAACCCGGGATTTATCCGGATGCATCCTGAATATAGCTTCTTAATTTAAATTCTAAATCCGAGAATGGTTGTAGCAAGAGATCATTTTCCATATTACCCACTCAATTTCCCACAAATCTAGTAACTCTGCTTGTGTCTGCCTCATTTCCTCCAAAAACCTGTTCATGGTATTCAGTCACCAATTTGCCAGTCCCCTCCCTTGATTCAACCCATAGCCCATTACTATCCCTTAGACCATAAATTCTATTACCCCGCCTCTTACCCTTACATACCCATGGAAGAATTAACACATTACACTCCATGCATAGCCAATCGGCCTCGTTGCAATGAAGCCGACCTTGATGCGAATCCAGCATACTACTTGTAGCGCTCAAATTTTGCCCCTAATGGCTTAGTGATGGTAACATATTTTCAACATAAGATTGGATCGGGATTTCCGATCGCCCTGGTTTTTGGACGAATGATTTGTGGCTGAGATAATGCACGCATTTAACCATTTTTACTTTTCAGATCGCCGCGTGTTTTGCGACAAAACCAGGCCCGAGAAGCGCTTTGGGCCTGCTCTACGCACTTTCTAGTGAACCGTGTCGTCTTGTGTGCCACCCGATCTGATTTTGTAAAAATGGGCCCGATCCGATTTTAGGGTCCACCAATCACATTTTGCCACATAAGTCCTAAAGGTGGGGTAACACTACCCATTTGCCTATAAATAGGCCTTGGGATTAGTGCAAAGGAGGACTTTTTGGAAAAGCTTAAGGAAACTCTTTCATTTTGAAAACTCAACCAAAATCAAAGGAAAAACTTGTGTTTTCCACTTTGATTTAGGTTGCTATTCATTAATTTTTTATTATAAAACCCTTAAGTATTGATTAAAAGTCGATAAACACGTTCATTTTGATCTCAAACTTGGATCTTTGATCTAAGAACTCAACTTTTGGGTTTTTTGCATCCAATCTCTCAAAAATCTAAAAAAGCTTCTAAGAGCCATTAATCTCTTTCTCCATCTCTTTTTCTTTTTATTTTGGTGTTAAATCACCATTCTTGAGC
Source organism: Jatropha curcas (assembly GCF_041381405.1). Lineage (NCBI taxonomy): Eukaryota > Viridiplantae > Streptophyta > Magnoliopsida > Malpighiales > Euphorbiaceae > Jatropha > Jatropha curcas. Next base: position 21,144 of record NW_028322424.1, on the reverse strand, counting down.
CTGGTTATGAGGGAAACCCAGGATCAACTAAAAAAGGGTTGTCTGTGTTAAAGTGGCGCCTTGAAAATAGTAATGGCGTAAGCCATTACGTATGGCGTGCGCCACAAGCAAGTGGCCTGCGTTACTTCTTCACAGACACGCTCTTGAGGCTCTATATCCCTCTATGACCATCAGTTTAAGGTAAGTGCCTAGCGCCACTACGTGTGGCGCACGCCACTTCTCCTATGGAGCCAGGTACTTCAGATCAGAGGTCCAGAAAATTAATAATCAATAGAATGGACCCGATTCGGAGATCCAATGGTAAAGCACCAGACTTTAGTTGTCTGAAATGCGTTTTTAACCAAAAATGGATTGAATAAACGCCAATAAACAAGATTGGAGTAGTGATAGGTGTATTTGTTCATCATTATGATGAACATCAAGATCTTGAACTCTAATCTTGTCTTAATCTTTAAATTTCTTGCATTTAAGTTTTTGTCCTTTATTTTTATGCACTTTTTACTTTCTGCCTTTAAATTCCTGCACTTTTATTTGTTGCTTTATAGTTTTTATGCTAACCCATTAGATGTTAACTTGTGAACTAAACGTGCATTATATTTCCATTTGTTGTATGATTGTATGATTTTATGGATGATTTATATTTCTGTGAATATTATTTATGGTTCTTTTACATTTTATGGATGGTTCTTCATTGCTTTTGGTATATTTCGTTTGCTAAATGTAAAGGACCCATAATGGGTCCTAGTATTGGTTAAATGTAATAAATTAGTTTGGTTGGGAAATTTTAATTGGGTCCAAGTAGATTTTATTCTTAGGTTATGGTTTGTAATCTTTTCTCCTCCTCCCTTTCTTATGGATGATTTAATTTTATGTCTAATGTATGAGATTATTTGCATATTTGACATTTCTTTAACGATTGCATTAAAATCATTTTTACATCTCAATTTTAGTTAATTCTATTATTAAATCATTGTGGATTAATGGACAAAGAGGAGGCCAGTTTGATCGGCTGTTTAGGTGCCTAACACCTTCCCGAAACTGTACCTAACTCCCTTACCCAGTCTCTGATTTAAAATCGAGTTAGTCAATTCCAAAGGATCGAGTAATTCGAGAATTTTTCCTAAAGAATATGGCGACTCCAAAATAAAACTCTTACCAAAATAAGAGAACCTTTTTCCGAGGATTAATGAATGGGTTAAATAATGAAAAACGATTTATTAAATAAAATCAACCAAGCCCATTCTACTTTCCTTTTTATGGAAAAATAAGCGATCGTCACTACTCAAGAACCATTTTTTCTCTCTAATCTCTTTGTTTTTAAATCTACCCCAAGTCACCAGCCCATTAACACAATTTGAAATCCTCTCTAGAATAGGAACCGATCTACACTCCACTTAACCCCTTTTAAGAACCATCTCAATTTCATCCTCCAGCAACCGAGCATTATCAAAATGAAAGCTTTTAGTGAGAGGAAATAATACCTGTTGCTGCAACTTATAGAGAATGGGTGTGTGATTAGATATTAGGGCAACCAAGGTGTAAAAAAGCAATCTAGGAATGCATCAAACTAGCCTCCATTAGCTAAATACCTATCCAATCTTTCCTATCATACCACCCGATTCTGATTCTGCTGAAACCATGGAAAGCGAGGACCTATCGACTAACATTTCGAGGAGATCATAATCTGAAACTGCCTATCAAAAAACTTAAAGTAAAAAATTAGGATAATCTGCCCCTCCTTCCTTCTCATCTCGATGGAGCAGATCATTAAAATCTCCAAGTGTTAACTAAGGCCTAGTATCTCGGTTTGTAAGAGCCAGCAAGAGGTTTCAAGACACTCGTCTACGATTTCGAGCAGGAATCCCATAAAAACCAGTAACACGGACAACAAGATTATTAACATTCAAATAGCAATCTATGAAATTATTAGAAAAACCTGTTACAGAAACCATAAAGCTAAATTTCCAAACGACACCAACCTGCCACTTCTCCTGCTGTCGTTAATCGAAAAGCAATTATCATAACCAATACAACGACAAATTGAAGAACCCTTCTTTCATGCACCAAAGTCTCTATAAGAAACACTAAGTCTGGCTTATAACTCAAGGTAAGCCCCTTGAGTACCCGAATTGTGCAAGGATTTTGAAGAAATAATAGTTCCATGTGAATCCTTGGCATTAGAAACACTTGAAACCACCTTAGTTTTCTTCCTAGATCTCTCTTTCGAGTCCAACAAAGTTGTTATAGGATCTTCCTACAATGGGAGCTGGTTACCTCACTCAACCCTAATCCTTCAACATCCAAATCCATATTCCCACCAAAACTAGTCTGTTGGATCCCATACATAGGCTGACCATTGAATAGATTTCTAAAGTCATGTAGTTTAAAAATAGTACATCCCTCCATCTCTGTCCCCATAATATTTTCCAATGAAAGAGGCACCCGGTGCATCCTATACTCAAGAAGCCAACCACTAGAACGCTGTGACAACTGTCGTGGTGGTACCCTTATAGCAGTTGTCCACCTCAATTTAATCTCTTCCTTCTTTGAACGCAATCTCTCCACACAAAAGCTATCTGTGTACCCTAGCCTTCCGCATAGAAAGCAAAACGTCGTTAAGCATTCATATTGAAACCGCACAAAGTGCACATCACCATGGGACCACAATCTTCTTTTAACGATGCAAAGGTTTTTGAATATCCAGAAAAACCCGTGTTCTCATAAAAGAGGAGGAGATCAAAACTCCTCAAAGCATCATAGTCTAAAAATAAACCCACAAAATTCCCTAGGCTCTTAGCCAGTCCTTCCGACATACAGCCACGGGGCAAGTCGTGAGCTTCCACCTATAAATCAACATGCAGTAAAAGGACTCTCATGGGATCCTCCCCCTCCTCAAGACAATGCCATAATAAGAGATTTTTATTGAAGTTCCATAAAGAACCTGCCAGCACCCTATCCACATCCACCTCATTAAAAAAAAAAATAGAACAAATATTGTTTTGCTCCCAAGTCTATGATATTTACACCGCCAAGGGGGTGCCACAAATCAGCCATCTGAGATCGCATCGATGAAAAGATAATCAATGTGAGGGCTAGGAACATCCCCACAAGATAGTAATCGTATGACTCATGAGGTCAAGAAGATCTTGGTGTTACATGAAATTCGCTGTCCTCCTCCTCAGCAAAGGACAAAACAATAGAATCTGGATCCATGAGAAGACGCATATGTGTTAGGAGAACAGCTTATCAACATGCTAAGTCACAAGAACGATGAAAAAATGCCACTTGAGGAATGAAAACCCTAATAGAGCCACTTAGGGTTTTTGTAAGAAAAACGAAAAACCGGTTATTATACATTGTAGTATTAGTATTACGTAATATGTCATAGGATTATATAATATAAATAATATCTAAATACATATTAAAAATATGGGTTTCACGTTTTATTTTACTATTCTAATACTAATACTAACCAACATTAACATTTAAATATTCATTTTGCGATTAATAATAATAAAAAGTATGAAATTATCTTCTTCTTTTTTTTGTCAACAACTTATCATGCTCATAACTATTTATTTAAATGAATATAACAAACTATATTAAAAATATTATAAATTATATAACAAGAACGAGTAAGATTTTTTTTTTTTTTTTTTTTTTGAAAATTTCCATTTTCGCATGCTTGCATTTATTACTTGATTTAATTTGGTTTTTTTGGTTGCTTATTTTCATCCAGATAAATCCCCCATACTTCTTCTGATTTTAGACATCATCTTCTCATTGTTTAAGCTTTCTATCTTCTTCTAAGTTTTAAATCTTTCTACTTCTCAGATGGATTCCATTTTATCTTGTCTTGAGTTTTCTTCTTCTTTAAGAGGTGTTTATCTAGGTACCTTGATTCTTACTTTATAAATAAGCGAGCAAAAGGAAAATTAAATTTTAATTTCAAGACATTCTATACTCATTCCTGATATTATTGAAAATTCATCAATGTGCGAAAAAAAAGTTAAGGGTGTGTAAAAACCACCGACTAGACTGAATCAAAAACCAAATTGAAACATCTCTGTTCGATTTGGTTAGCTATTCAAGGGAGGTTCGATTTGTCGAGTTAGTCGATTTGAACTGAATTTATTGTTTGATTGGAGTCAGTTTTATAAAAATTCATCAGTTGGGCTTAAAATCGAACCGACATTGTAAGATCTAATTGGTTCGATTAAGATGCCAATATCGATTTGGTTCGATCTGTAATCCAAAAAATTTTATTTGTAGTTTTTGGCCTTGATTCAGTTCAGTTTGAACCGAATCCGACTGTTTGTTCACCCCTAAAAGTGTGGTATTTTTTATATTTTTGATTATCAATATTAGCGTAATTTTTTAATAAAAAAATGTTTTATATGTCATCATCTTGTAACATTATTTTATGCCAATCTTCGATATGATTTTAAAATTCATACCTTGACATCCAATATTAAGGGACAAAATATTAAGTTAGATGAAAGTCTTTTGTCTCATATTCTTGAAATTCCAAGTGAAGGATTTCAATTCTTATCTGAATGGTTTGAACATCCTATTTTTCCTCTTAGACAGACTCAAAGTGTTTTAAATGATGATTCGATGAAAACTCATTATGTCCTAAAGGTGCGAGAAATGACTCCTCTTTCTCATTTTATTCAACATTTTTGTATTCACAATTTTTTCAAACAAGAAATATCCAACAATCGTGTCAAAGAATCTAATATTTTTTTTAAACTTAATAATTCATTAATAATGAATATAAGTCGAGTACATCATAATAATATTTCTATCGAAATAAGAAATACAAATATAGAAAATTGAAATCTTCTGTTTGGAGATGTTCTTGATCTTGGCAGAAGAGATTAATCTTCAAGGTAAAAAAAATTGGTTCATTTTCAAATAGGACAACAAAATAAACTTTCTGAAATATTGCCCTGAACATTGTTTTTTTTATTTTTTTTTTTTTTTGGAAACTTGTTACAACTGACACATGCAGAAGAGTTTAATATAACAAACTTTAATGGAGGAACAGGCCGCACTACTAGGCTCCATTGGTAAAAGAAACTTATTTGAACTTGAAGATATGAAGTCTCCAACCACAAGCAACCAACAATCCATCCTATATTTCGAATTGCTAGAGAAATAAATCAAAATAAAAACTCCTCAATAACGAGAAACAATTCAATGAAAGGAGAGAAATAAATAACCCGAATAAGAGGGTACTAAAAACACTCAATCTGAGAGACTAAATCTAAATTTTATTCCTAACAATCATAGGTTTGGAAATGATTAGAAAGAAAACTAAAGAAAATAAAAACGCGATAGTGAGGGATGAAAAGAAACCACCTCGACCAAAGAAGATGGTAGGCGATGGTTTAGAAACAAAATCTGGAAGGACGCAAGAAAAAAGAGAGCCAGAGAGAGAGACGGCTAGGGTTTTTAGTATTTGCCTATCAAAGAATATAATATGTTTCTTATCTCCATGTTTTCGGCAATAAATAAATAAATAAACTTTCTTATCAATCCTTTTTTATATGAATAAAATTAGAGAAAATTGTTTGTATATGCCTTTTAGAGGATTTGTTACTCCTATCTTTATCTTTATAATGTTAATCTTCTTCATGAAGTTTATGCTATGAGGAAAGCTTGTTCCAAATTATATTTAAATAGATGTGTGATTGTAGGCTTAAATTCTCAACAAATACTATTTACATATGGTATTAAAGGAACTTAGATTACTAGTGAAATGGATAAAAGTATGGAAGATATGTAACATGAAGGTCATGTTTCCATATCTATTATAGAATGATGAAACAAACAACCAACATCTCATGATGCTCTTTCTAGCTCTCATACCATTGATGAACTTTATAACTAGGTCATAGATTTAAGATCTAATTATGAAATATTTAAATTGAAAACGTCAAGTCAATTGTATTTCTTACAATGACAATAACTTGAGACCAATCAAATATTGTCTTCGTTGCTTGTTACTTTTTAAAGTTGATTGCCTTAATTTTTTTTTTGTTTTTAACAATTATATATTTGTGAACCCCTTTCCCGAAATGTCATAGGCATGTGATGCATATGACAAAAGAAAGAAATGCACGTGAGTGTGTGAGTCGCCACCTTGTTTAATTATTTTAGGGTAAACTAGGAAAAAACCCTGAATGACTTCAATTTTAATTAACCTAGTTACTAGATTAATTATCCCAATGTGTAAGGCATGGTATGCAAACCCGAGATGGATCCCGAGACTATGTCATGCTGATAAACTAACCGATGAATGAATGTTTTGCAAGGTGAATGATGGATTAATGAAATGTTTGTGTGATTTTGACTTGCCGCCCGGGGTGAAATCCCGAACGTGCCTACGTACTTCCGTTTGAATGGAAGATCAAAGTCAACGTAGTTCGATAGGCCTCTTTTAGAGGGCTTTGAATGATATGCTTAATGCATGGGTGTGTATGCTTTGTGCATGAGTGTGTATGCTTTGTGCATGAGTGTGTATGCTTTGTGCATGAGTGTGTGTATGCTTTGTGCATGAGTGTTTAGGCATTTCGCCAAAGATTAATTGATTTTTAGGCATGTTGCCAAAAATGTTGATTTTAATGGCTTTTAGCCAAAATGATTTGATTTAGGCAATTGTTGCCAAAATGTGCGATTTAGGCGATTGTCGCCAAAATGGTTGATTTTAAGGCCTTTGGCCAAAATGTGTTGTTTTAGACAATTAGTTTGCAAAAAAATGTGCGATTTAGGCGATTGTCGCCAAAATGGTTGATTTTAAGGCCTTTGGCCAAAATGTGTTGTTTTAGGCAATTAGTTTGCCAAAAATGTGCGATTTAGGCTTTAATGCCACGATTATCAATTAATCGGGCGTTCGAGCTTAATCACAATTTATTGTCGAAACGTGATCGATTAAGGTTTTTAGCCACAATTATTGATTAATTGGACTTAAGCCAGATTTATTCGAAATAAGGCAATTGAACCGTAGTTATTAATTAACTAGGTTCTTTTAGCCAATATTGTCGGATTTAAGCTTAACTACCACAAATTATTAATTAATCGGGCGTTAAGCTTAATCATGTTTGTTTTTATTAAAGCAGTTTATTTACCAAAAAAAATAATGACGTGGATGCATTTATGCAATTGTAGAATTATTAGGAGTAGAAGAGAAATATGCATGAAGTGCTAACATTAAATTGGCAGAGTTTTGTTTACATACCTGATTTAATCGACGACCGCTTCTTAACTCCCGATTAAGCTCCTCGCTTAGGAAATATTAATTAATTTTAATTTGTTTAATTTTAATGTCCAAATATCACAATAAAAATGCAATAAAAAATTAAATTAAATGCAAAAAGCGGTAAAGAAAACGCAAGGAGCGTGAGAGGGAGAAGGATTCGTCCGTCAAAACGGACAAGGTGTGTCAAAAACAGCCTGAAAATGACCTATTTATAGGCCATTTTCGGGTCCCGGGCGGTAGCTGCCGCCTGGCATGGCGGTAGCCACCGCTCAAAAATCTGGGCGGTAGCTGCCGCCAGGCTCGGCGGTACCTACCGCCCTGTCGGTGGGGCGAGAGGCCTCGCCCGCGCGCGCGCGAGGGGCCTCGCCCGCGCGGGGCGAGGGCCTCGCCCTGCGCGGGGCGAGAGGCCTCGCCCGCGCGCGGCGCGAGGGGCCTCGCCCGCGCGGGGCGAGAGGCCTCGCCCGCGCGCGGCGCGTGAGACCTCGCCCGCGCGGGGCGAGAGGCCTCGCCCGCGCTGGGCGCCAGGCCCCGCCCGCGCTGGGCGCCAGTCCCCGCCCGCGCTTGGCGTGGGCTGGCGCCGCCGTGGCCGGTGTGGCCACCGTGCCTCGCTTCGGGAGCCTTTTTGGGAGTTCCGGACTTCCGAAAAATATTCCGGGACCTGTTTCCGCGATCCTCGTAAAATTCCGGACGTTTCAAGTACCATATTGACATATTTCCGGTGAACTTCCGAAATGGCCTCCGGTCCGGCCGGACTGTTTGCAGTCCGGGAAAATTGGCTCTTTGAGCCTTGTGAGTCAAAGTTACTGTAGAAAAGTCAAATTTACTGTAGCAAATGCACTGTAGCACAATTAAATTTGCTGTAGCAAATTCATTGTAGCACAGTCAAATTTACTGTAGCAAAGTCAACCAACAGGCTTTTTGAGCCTCAAAATTTGAGTATTCACAGTTGCCCCCCACCGTCGACCATAAAAATGATTTATGGGAGTCGGTGGTTGTCCGAAACGCAAATTTTGAGGATGGGCAGAGGAGGAAACCCCGCCGTTGTTTTTTTTTTTTAAATGAAATGATCAAATGCATGGATTTATGTTGGCAAAGAGAAAATGTTATTTATGATGCAAACTTATGTTTGTGACCGGGCCTTTGTGGCTGCCTACGTATCTCCAAGAGCTCTTCGGGGGATGGGGAGAATCAGGTCTTTCGTAGTTCCTTCCAGGATGCGAACTTCGTGCTCGGCTGATGCGGAATTCATCTCCGGCTTGATGTTAGTGCGGAATTCCTTTCCGTCTTGGTGCGAAATTTATTTCCGACTTGCTGTTGAGGCAAAATTCAATGCCGACTTAATGCTGATTGTGGAATTCATTTCCAATTTGATTTCTTCGGGATTCCTTCCCGACTTGATTTCTCCGCGGGATTGCTTCCCGGCTTGATGTCTTTGCGGGATTTCTTCCCGGCTTGATGTCTTTGCGGGATTTCTTCCCGACTGGATGTTTATGCGGGATTCTTTCCCGATTTGATGTTGATGCAGAATTCATTTCTGGCTTGATTTCTTCGCGGGATTCCTTCCCGACTGGATGTCTATGCGGGATTCCTTCCCGATTTGATGTTGATGCAGAATTCATTTCTGGCTTGATTTCTTCGCGGGATTCCTTCCCGACTGGATGTCTATGCGGGATTCCTCCCCGATTTGATGTTGATGCAGAATTCATTTCTGGCTTGATTTCTTCGCGGGATTCCTTCCCGACTGGGTGTTGATGCAGAATTCATTTCTGGCTTGATTTCTTCGCGGGATTCCTTCCCGACTGGATGTCTATGCGGGATTCCTTCCCGATTTGATGTTGATGCAGAATTCATTTCTGGCTTGATTTCTTCGTGGGATTCCTTCCCGACTGGGTGTCTTTGTGGGGTTCCTTCCCGATTTGATGATGAATCAACTTATTGACTCGAGTTCGTATGATAGTGATGACTTTAGGCGAATCTGACTTTGTTGTTGTAGTGGTTTTACCACTGGTTGACTGAAATATGACTTGTATTCATCACAAAGAGTTTTGAATACCCACATTGTGGTGGTAACTTGAGTGGCTTGAGTGTTGAAGAAGCTTTTATGCTTTGGCTTCACCATGTTTGAATTCTTGAGGTTAATTTGATTCTTTTTCTTGAACTTTATCTTCCTCTGAATTTGAAACTTATTTCCTCAATGGTTCTCCTCTCCATAAGGAATTTTGAGGAGACTCTTCCTTTCCTTTGTTTTGAGAAATGATCCTTGTTTATAAGGACACTTGTACTTGTACCATGCTAGGCGCTTCATTTTCAAGTTGTTTGTTGTCATCCAATTTGTGGAAATGACTGCTTCTTTTAACTTGCTTTTCAAAATGTGAGCAGCCGCTGTGGTCTTTGTCCTTATGGCTGAGATGATTTGTCATCTACCCTTGATGGGTTTGAATTTAACGGAGAGCTTGCAGTTGACCCGTTTTTTTTTAGAAGCAGCTCCATAAAGAATGTCGAGGCAACTTGATTCTGAGATGACTTGAGTAGTGTAGGGATAGCATCGTGACTGTGCAGACCCAACCATAACTTCTTTATTCTGTCGCTTTTAAGCTCAAAATTCAGACACCTCTCTATCGGAGCATCTTCCATTTCTGGGTTTTCGGAGAAATCATTCTGGCCCTAACCCCTTGAATCGGCTTTGCCTCGGTACTGTTTGAAGTCTTGCGTACCCTTTGCTGGATCCTTTCCATGATTACCCTTCAAAACTTCCCCTTTGATGGTGCTTCTGCATTGTACTTTTGTATTGAATTTATTCGTACCTGCACTTGGTTAGTATTGAAAATATGTATGCATGTTTGAAATGAAAATGGGGTTTCACCATTTCGGATGTACTTTTTTTTTTTTTTTTTTTGTGGCCCCCGCCGTCGGCGGCTGCTGCCGCTGACGTTTTGGCGGCTGCTGCCGCCCTCGTTCGGTGGCAATTTGGCGGCAGCTGCCGCCATCATTCGGCGCATTCTTCTATAAAAACAAGTTTCTTGTTTGGTTTTTCATTCATCCTTCCTTTTCTCTCTTCTTCTTCTTATCTTCAAAGAATGAATCCTTTTTTACTCATAGCATGCACAGCTGGATTAGGAGTCTCTCCAAAGTCGAAAAGATCAACTTGGGGAGGTACTGTCTCTCTCCTATCGTTACGCTCAGGGGGGTGGTGATCGACTGGAACTTTTTATGGGCCTGCATCAGACTTTGGGATCCTGAGGCCCATGTTTTCCGGTTCGGAGCCATGATGGAGGAGATGTGTCCTCTTTTTGAGGAGTTCTGTGCTATCATAGGGTGCGACCCCAATGCCCCTTTGGTCAGGCATGAAGTCAAGATCGGGTATGTTCGGTCGTTTGAAAACCTGTTTCAGTTCAGCCGACCACAAGCTAGGGCCATGATTGTTGGTGATCAGAAAGCAATTTTGTTGCCCCTGATTGATGAGTTTTCAGGGGTCTGTTCAGATGACCCAGATCGGATGAGGCTAAGGATGCGGGCCTTGGTTTTTTGTTTATTGGCTGGCTTCTTGTTCAACAAGGATCCGGGCTACGGGGATTTGCGACTTTGTCCCATGGTTCGGCAGATGGAGGATATGGGTTGCATAGGTGGTATGGTGCTGGCAGAAACTATCAGGAGCCTCGACAGAGCCGCTTTAGGCTTTGAGGATTGGACGGTTTCTCCTATTATTCTTCAGGTATTTCTTCTTTTTCTATTTCTTATCTTTCTTCTTTTTGGCCTGTTCCTTTGTAATAGAAAGGATCCATTACTCAGGTTTGGTTGAAGGACCATCTCCAAGTGGTTGCCACTCCTACTTTGCTGCCTTATAATCCTGTCCAGTATCGCATGCGGAGGATCTTGATCACACATCCGTCTGCTGATGCCTGGACCTCATGGCTGATTGAATTGGGTCCAAACGAAATGTTGTGGTTTGTACCTTGGTACGGCATTACCCGCTTTATTCAAGTCAGCTCTCACCATACTCAGGTTTACCTTTTAGGCCTTACCCATTGTACTTGGTACTGCGCTTCGCGCGTTCTGAGACAGATGGGGATAGATCAGACTATTCCGACCATGGATGATTCTCTAGTTGATTCAGCCATCACTCCGGGAGTTACCCGAGCTGTCCTTAGGACCTGGGTTAGGGACCATCATATGGTTAGACCTTCACCTAATCCTACTAGTGTTCAGACTTCTCCTGAGTACCGGTCCTGGTTCATGACCGTTGTCTGGCCGGTTGAGAGGCTGAGGAGGAATGCACTGCTGAGTGTACTTGAAGGCTGGACTCAGGCTGACGCTGGTAACGAGGCTGGGACTGATGAGGAGATTCTGTTGGCTCCCCAGATAGGTGATTTTGGAGAGAGCTCAATAGTTAGGGATGACTCGGAAGACGTCGCCCCTCGGAGGCGACGGGCCACCTAGACTTTATGGGCTTTCTGGGTTTTGATGTTTTGGGTTTGTTTTGACTCTTTTGTCTTTTTTTTTTCTTATTTGGGATTTGGCTTTGGATTGGATTTGCTTTGACTCTTTTGACTTTTTGTTGGGGACCTTGGGTGTGGATTTTGGTGTTTTGGCACTGGATTTTTGGATGTATGTTCCTTTGGATTTGGACTTTGGTCTCTTTAGTTTTCTGCTTGACTTGGGATTGTTTGACTTTATTGCTTTCAATTGGGCATGTCATTGAGCTTTCCAAGCATTTTCCAACTTCATTTATTCGAGCGCTGATTTTTGCCTAAGCCGCCCTTTCGGGTTTTCGACTTAGCGAGCTACCCACTTTTGCCTAAGCCGCCCTTTTCGGGTTTTCAACTTAGCGGGCCCCGACTTTTAGCCTAAGTCGCCCTTTCGGGTTTTCGACTTAGCGGGTTTTTCTTTGTTTTTTTTTTTTTATTATATTTTTTTTATTATTTTTTTTGTTTATTTTTTTTATTAGCAAAGAAGAAAGAATGATGAAATGATGATTTTTATTAATGTTTAGACCGTGCCCAATGAGGGCTGCCTACATATCTCCGATATGTAATTTCTTTTTTTTTTTTCGAAGAGAATCAGGTCTAATGTAGTTCATTTTACATTATGCAATGCTTATACAAAATATCTCTTTAACTGATCTAAATTACATGGATTTGCAAATTCTAAACCATCCAAATCAGTTAAAATGACGGCTCCGCCGGACAATACTTTCTTCAACACATAGGGGCCAGCCCAATGAGGACGAAACTTCCCACGTGGATCTTGAATTGGCTGCCTAATTTCCTTCAGAACCAAACAACCTTCTTCTAGTTTTCGGTCTTTGACCTTCTTATTAAAATGTCGTGCCACTCTTCTTTGGTAGACTTGGGTTGGTGGATTGCTTTCAACCGCTTTTCATCCATACCCAAAAGTTGCAAATGATAATTCTTCACCCAATCTGCTTCGCTGATCTGACTTTCTTGGATAACCCTTGCTGACTGAACTTCCAGCTCAATAGGCAATACTGCTTCCATACCATATACCAACGAATACGGAGTTGCTTCGGTGGGTGTTCTAATTGAAGTCCTGTATCCCCATAAGGCATTTGGTAGCTGTTCGTGCCAAGCTTTGTGCTTTTTAGCCGTCTTCTGCAGAATGACTTTTATGGCCTTATTCGCGGCTTCTACAGCTCCATTTGTTTGTGGACGATAGGGCGAGGACTTATGATGTTGAATTCTCGTTTCTTTCAACAAATTAGAAAATTCACTCTGAAAGTGAGACCCATTATCTGTGATGATCTCGAAAGGCGTTCCGTACCGACAAAGGATGTTAGTACGAACGAACTGTGCTGCCTTCTTGGCATTTAGAACTGAATAAGAGGCTGCCTCGATCCACTTAGTGAAATAATCTACAGCAACCAGGATGAATTGATGACCGTTAGAGGCCTTCGGGTGGATTTTTTCGATCACGTCTATGCCCCAAGTTGCGAAGGGCCATGGAGAAGCAATAGGATTCAAATTGACCGGAGGCTGTTTTTGCAACTTAGCGAAGATTTGACATTTATGGCACTTCTGCGCGTGCCTCACGCAATCTGCAGTCATAGTTGACCAGTAATAACCTAGGTTTGCGATTTTACGAGCCAAGGCTATCCCGTGCATATGCGGGCCAGATTCCCCATTATGTAAGGAACCCATGATGGCTTGAGCTTCTCCCTCGTCCACGCACCTTAGGTGCAGGCCACTTCGAACTCCTCTTATACAGAACTCCCCCAGTAAGGCAGTATCCGGATGCTAGCTGCCTCAATGTTCGTTGATCAGTCTTGGTAGATCCCTCCGGGTAAGTTTCATTCTGAAGATAAATCTGTATATCCCAGTACCAGGGCTTGTCATCCACCAAATTCATGACATGTGCTGGCTGTTTCTATAGCCGAACAGTGAGAGGTCGAATGACTTGGTCTCCTCCCACGTTGACCATGGAGGCCAGAGTAGCCAGAGCATCAGCGAACTGATTCTTGGCTCGCGGTAAGTAGTGGAAGGATAAATCTTCAAATTGCTAGGCCAATTCGTCCAAACGTTGTAGGTAAGGAACCAAACGCTCTTCTTTAATTTTCCATTTTCTCAAGGCTTGAGAAACTATCAAATTGGAATCCCCGAAAACCTTGAGGACTTTTACTTCTTTTTCTAGGGCTGCTTCTAACCCCTTTATGCAAGCTTCATACTCGGCTTCATTGTTGGTGCAGTTGAAATCTAACTTGACTGCGATTGGAACATATTCTCCACAGGGAGTTTTGAATACGACTCCAATCCCATTTCCATGGTAATTTGAAGCTCCATCGAAGTACATTTCCCAGACTTCACTTTCCAAGTTCAACAAGTCTTCATCAGGAAATTCTACCTCCGGCATTTGGTCTTCGACCGGTAATTCTGCTAATTGATCGGCTAAGGCTCCACCTTTCACCGACTTCCGTTGCACAAACTTCAAATCATAAGCTGCGAGTACTGATACCCACTTAGCCATCTTACAATCAAGAACCGGCCTCTCCATAAGGAATTTCAAGGGGTTCGATTCAGAAATAACGCTTGTGGTGTAAGATGAAAGATAGTGCTGTAGCTTTGTACAGGCCCATACTAGAGCCAAACACAGCTTTTCTATCTTATTGTATTTCAATTCGTAGTCTAGCATTCTTTTGCTGAGGTAATACACGGCATTTTCTACCCTTGTATCTTCTGCTTGTTGAGCTAGCATTGCACCCATCGCTTCTTCTGTCACTGATAAGTACAGCAGCAAAGGCTTTCCTAGCCTTGGTGGCTGTAAAACTGGTGGGGATAACAGATACTGTTTGACTTGGTCGAAAGCTTTCTGACAATCCTCATTCCATTTGACGGCCACTCCTTTTCTGAGCAATTTGAAATCGGTCCACAAGTATCGGCCAATTGGTTGATGAATCGGCTGATGTACTGTAGCCTTCCTAAGAAACCCCGAACTTCTTTTTTCCGTCCTTGGTGCTGGCATTCCCAAAATGGCTTTGGCTTTTGAAGGGTCAATCTCTATGCCCTTCTGGCTGACCATATGCCCTAGAAATACACCGGATGTAGCTCCGAATAGGCATTTTGCCGGGTTGAGCTTCAAATTGTACTTTCGAAGTCTAAGGAAGAACTTCTCAAGTGCGGTTGCATGTTTGTCAGCTGTTTTTGACTTAATGACCATATCGTCGACATACACTTCTACTTCTTTGTGAATCATGTCATGGAAGATGGTCGTTGCCATTCTTTGATAGGTTGCCCCGGCATTTTTGAGCCCAAAAGGCATGACCCTGTAGCAGTAGGTTCCCATTCCGTGATGAATGTCGTCTTCTCTTTGTCTGGAAAATGCATCATTATTTGGTTATATCCAACAGCAAGATCGGTCAAGGAGACCATCTCGTGTCCCGCCATTCGGTCTACCAACAAGTCAATATGCGGCAGGGGGAAGTCGTCCTTCGGACATGCTTTATTCAAATCCCGGTAGTCTACACACATTCTGACTTTGCCATCTTTCTTCAGGCACCGGTACAATGTTTGCTAACCATGTCGGGTAGGCAATGGGTTCTATGAACCTGTTCTCCAGTTGCTTGGCTACTTCCTCCTTGATTTTCAAGGACCATTCTGTCTTCAGCCTTCTTAGCTTCTGTTTTACTGGCTTAGTCTCAGGGTATACTGGAATCTTGTGCACCACTATTGCCGGGTCAATTCCCGTGATGTCACTTGCCTTCCACAAACTTCTTTAAGCATTCACTGATCTGTTCCCTGTTCACACAGTCAGATGCAATGTATGTATGTTCATTTTCTTCTTTGCCAATTATTATTTTTTTTTCATTTTTTATTTCATTTATTTCTTTTTCATTATTTTTGCTTGGAAATGCTTGGAAAGATAGACACGCGGGGTAGTCAAGAATTTGCAAGCCTTTATTGATTATGAGAGAATTGTCTTCAAAAGTTACATCGAATTTGAAATCTGGATCTTCTAGATCCGACACTAACGACTCAGAACTGGAACTGGACTCTTGACTCGGTTTTAGACTCGGGGTCAGACTCAGACTCAGTACAGGACTTGATTACAGACTCTGACTCTAGGTTTGACTCGGGAGGGGGTTCATTAGCAGCGTGTTCCTCCTCGGCGTACCAGTTGGTGAAAGGTCCTTCGTTCGGCTTGATCAGCTCGGCAGGTCTTGATCCCATTATTTCCTGTGATAACCGCAACCTCATCAAAGAGACTAGGCTGCATAAAGTCTTCTACTTCCAGTTCAGTTATTGCTTCAACTTCTTCAGATAAGCCATTTAGGTCCAGGCCACTGGATGTCACTCACTTTTAGGAATAGCTCGAAAGGATCGATCAATTCCTTGGTCAGAAACAATAGCATTTACCCCGTGATTTGGTAAGGGATTAGTGCTAATGTTCGGCTTCCTTCTTGGGATGATTGAACCGTTGTCTACCAGGTCTTGGATGCGGTTCTTAAGCGTCCAGCACGCTTCAGTCTTGTGCCCGTTACCCTGATGGTACTCACAGTATTCATCAGCTTTGTAGTTCCTTCGTAATGGGTTGGGTGGTGGCCTGTCTTCTAAAGGCTTGATGTAGTTTGCTTTGACAGCTTCTCGGAATACCAAAAGGATTGGCATACCGAGATCAGTATATATTCTTCTCGACTGACTGCCGTTTCTCACGTTTCCCACACGTAAAGGATCCGTCGTGTGGGTGATGCTTGCCACTTCATGGACTTTGCTAGATTGGCTAGGTTTCTTGTATTTTGAGGTTCCCGGGTCTTCTTTCAGTTGCCCTATTTGGATTAAGTCTTCCACCTTAGTTGCAAGTCGCAATGGGCGATTGGAACGTAGGCAAGTACTGTGTTTGAAGCTGTGACTGGTAGACAGGCAGTAAGTTCTTGATTATTATATCAACTTGTTCCTGTTCAGAGGGTCGGCTGATCATTTGGGTGACCTTGGCCCTTTTCCTCGTAAGGAACGAGGGAAAGGGTTCATTGTTTTTCTGTTTGGTGGTTTCTAGTTTTTCTCTTATTTTCTGAGCTTCCAGCTCAGAAGCAGTTCTGGAGGGCATGTCATCCAGGTTAGGGGTAGGGTTTGTTGGTTCAGCAGGAGGACCCTGATTGGAGGTAGCAGGTTCACTTCCCCCAGCGGAAGCCCCATTCTATTACTATTACTCAATTCAGCTATCAGGATGGGTCCTTTGGGCAGTCAATGCCTCATTCATTCTGGCCTCCATTTTGGCCTCCAGTCTGGCCTCCAGTTGTTCAATAAGGTCTTGGATATCGGCAAGTGATGCCATTGATGCAGGTGGGGTTGTTGAAGTTATAGGTGAAGCTGGTGTAACTGGTGAGGCTAGTGAAGCAGGTGATAGCACCGTAGGTGTGGCTGGCACTTGAACAGGGGTACCTGTAAGCGTAAGGGTAATGGGCATTAGGGTATAGTGGGCGGTATTGTGTGTCAGAGTAACTGATATGAGGTAGACCGACTCTTTGTCCAACTGTGCATGACTAACAGAATATCTTATGTGTTCTCCATGTCGTTTACCCCAATACTTAGATATGTCGTGAATGCACACAACAACACATCATAATCTGTTTTGATGAGATGCTTCACATTATCGGGTGCATACAGTCCTAAGGAGAGGTTCTATAGGCTAGACACAAATAGAGAATCGGCTTTATTAAGGGACCCTTGAACCTTGAGTATGGATATACCTAACCACATGTGAAACAAAGAGTTTCGCGTGGGTCCAACGGTACGCATACTCATGTGCCCACCCCAAAAGGATTAGGGATGGTTTGCGGTAACAGGGGAGGACGCTTTGGCTGTCCGTCGACATAATCAAAGAGACCTGCCGATCATCAGCGCTACTTGCTATCCAGACTCAGAAGTTTGAACAGAAAGAGAAGAAATTCATTTGAAGTTCATTTTTTATGCAATGGAGAAAAGGATTCTCAATCGTGCAAATAAATCAACAAGTTTTAATGTCTTAATCACATTTTTCCATTAAGTCCGGATTTATCAAGTATTCTTAAGGAAAGAACACTTGATTCGTATTAGGGTACCCTGCAAAACAAAGCATAATAAAATAATACCTTAAAGAAAGGCCAGTTAGTTTTCACAACAATTGTAGTCCACTTTATGCAAAATGATTACATAACTCCCCAGCAGAGTCGCCAAACTGTGAACCCCTTCCCCAAATGTCATAGGCATGTGATGCATATGAAAGAAAGAAATGCACGTGAGTGTGTGAGTCGCCACCTTGTTTAATTATTTTAGGGTAAACTAGGAAAAAACCCTGAATGACTCCATTTTAATTAACCTAGTTACTAGATTAATTATCCCAATGTAAGGCAGTATGCGAACCCGAGTGGATCCCGAGACTATGTCATGCTGATGAACTAACCGATGATGAATGCTTTGCAAGGTGAATGATGGATTAATGAAATGTTTGTGTGATTTTGACTTGCCACCCGGGGTGAAATCCCGAACGTGCCTACGTACTTCCGTTTGAATGGAAGATCAAAGTCAACGTAGTTCGATAGGCCTTCTTTGAAGGGCTTTGAATGTATGCTTAATGCATGGTGTGTATGCTTTGTGCATGAGTGTGTATGCTTTGTGCATGAGTGTGTATGCTTTGTGCATGAGTGTGTGTATGCTTTGTGCATTGTTTAGGCATTTGCCAAAAAATTGTTTTAGGCATGTTGCCAAAATGTTGATTTTAATGGCTTTTGCCAAAATGATTGATTTAGGCATTTTGCCAAAATGTCGATTTAGCGATTGTCGCCAAAATGGTTGATTTTAGGCTTTGCCAAAATGTTGTTTTGACAATTTTGCCAAAAATGTCGATTTAGCGATTGTCGCAAAATGGTTGATTTTAAGGCCTTTGGCCAAAATGTGTTGTTTTAGGCAATTAGTTTGCCAAAATGTGCGATTTAGGCTTTAATGCCACGATTATCAATTAATCGGGCGTTCGAGCTTAATCACAATTTATTGTCGAAACGTGATCGATTAAGGTTTTTAGCCACAATTATTGATTAATTGGACTTGAGCCGGATTTGTTCGAAATAAGGCAATTGAACCGTAGTTATTAATTAACTAGGCTCTTTAGCCAATATTGTCGGATTTAAGCTTAACTACCACAAATTAATTAATCGGGCGTTAAGCTTAATCATGTTTGTTTTTATTAAAGCAGTTTATTTACCAAAAAAATAATGACGTGGATGCATTTATGCAATTGTAGAATTATTAGAGTAGAAGAGAAATATGCATGAAGTGCTAACATTAAATTGGCAGAGTTTTGTTTACATACCTGATTTAATCGACGACCGCTTCTTAACTCCCGATTAAGCTCCTCGCTTAGGAAATATTAATTAATTTTAATTTGTTTAATTTTAATGTCCAAATATCACAATAAAAATGCAATAAAAATTAAATTAAATGCAAAAAGCGGTAAAGAAAACGCAAGGAGCGTGAGAGGGAGAAGGATTCGTCCGTCAAAACGGACAAGGTGTGTCAAAAACAGCCTGAAAATGACCTATTTATAGGCCATTTTCGGGTCCGGGCGGTAGCTGCCGCCTGGCATGGCGGTAGCCACCGCTCAAAAATCTGGGCGGTAGCTGCCGCCAGGCTCGGCGGTACCTAGCCTGTCGGTGGGCGAGAGGCTCGCCGCTGCGGAGCGAGGGGCTCCGCGGGGGCGAGAGGCCTCGCGCGAGGGGGGACCTCGCGCGGGGAGGAGAGGCCTCGCCCGCGCTGGGCGCCAGGCCCCGCCCGCGCTGGGCGCCAGGCCCCGCCCGCGCTTGGCGTGGGCTGGCGCCGCGTGGCCGGTGTGGCCACCGTGCCTCGCTTCGGGAGCCTTTTTGGGAGTTCCGGACTTCCGAAAAATATTCCGGGACCTGTTCCGCGATCCTCGTAAAATTCCGGACGTTTCAAGTACCATATTGACATATTTCGGTGAACTTCCGAAATGGCCTCCGGTCCGGCCGGACTGTTTGCAGTCCGGGAAAATTGGCTCTTTGAGCCTTGTGAGTCAAAGTTACTGTAGAAAAGTCAAATTACTGTAGCAAATGCACTGTAGCACAATTAAATTTGCTGTAGCAAATTCATTGTAGCACAGTCAAATTTACTGTAGCAAAGTCAACCAACAGGCTTTTTGAGCCTCAAAATTTGAGTTCACAATATTTAATTTGGAATATAAATGAATTTTATTTTAATATTTATTGCATTTTCTCAAGGGGAATCGATGTCTATATGTTTACTTGCCCTAAGGTTTCAACAAAAATTATACATCTTTCATATGATTGCTTTATTTAGGGGGTGATTTTATTTTACCTTTTTGATTGGTTCCAAAAAGGAAGAGAAAATGATGCATGTTTAAGACAAATTTATATTTATTTATAATATGTTTTTCTCTTATCATGCATCATACTTTGTCATCATAAAAGAAGGGAAGATTGTTAACCCAAAGGTTTCAAAATTGATTTTGATGATAATAAAATATTATCATATTATTGTGAACATGGTATTTTACCCCTATATCTTGGGAAAACATTTATAAAAGTTACAATTCCTACCGATAGCAAATTGTTCAAAAATCGAAGTTAACCTATAAGTTAAAGTGACCTTTATCCACTCTTTTGCAAATAAATTTTTTTGGGCCGATTTCCTATAAATCAACATGAATCGAAACTAGAGAACACAATCTTTTCAATGATACCTTAGGGCTGAAATCGAAGGTCAAATGGGCCTCAAACCGGGCACAAAATCATTGCTACACAGTGTAGATCAAAAGGACTCAGAATGACCTTATCCACTCTTTTGATCATAATTGGAGCTACAGAAGACATTTTGCATCGATTCAAGTTAGGTTAGAAACTAAACATCCATAGCTTTCCAAAGTTACCTAAGGCCTAAATTGAAGGTGGAATGGGCCTTGAACTAGCCAAATTAATTGAACCAAATCAAACCTATGTAGGGTACATTGTGACCACCCAGCCTAAGGTGGTTGACTGCCTGACATAGGTCGGTCGATCGACCAACCCTGGTGGTTGACCGCCAACGATCGCCGATCAACCGCCTTTGAAAAAATATTTTCTTAAGATTCCACATCGAAAATGTGAATTTGACCTCTAGTTTGTTCCCTCTAAATACAGGTCTAGTTTTCAACCAAAACACACAATCGATACAAAAAACACAATCTCTCTCTTGCTCCTTGCAAAGTACATTCTAGAAGCCTTAGTTGAAACGTTCTTTCGGCTTTCCTAGCTCTCTTCTCCTCTTCTCCACTCTTCTTCAGTGCTTTAAGTGAGCGGGTTGATATTTCTCCGGTTCACTTCCCCCCTAATCTCTTTCTTTAGCCTTAGTTCTAGGTCTCTATACTTTTCGTCTAAAGCCTTGTTG
>NW_028322423.1:0-41434 GCF_041381405.1 Jatropha curcas | reverse complement strand
TTTGTTAATTTATTTCCATTTCTTTCTTTTTAATTCCTTTTTCTTTCACTTTCTTTCAATTGTAAGAGCCATAAAAGCAAAATGCAAATGTTGAGAATTTTTCCAGCGATGAGCTTTCTTTTACTAGTTTTAGTTCAAGAAACGTCTTCTTTTTCTTTTATGAGACAACAACATAGAAGAGAAATGGAAGTAAAGCTTCAACAGACAGTAGCTATCCTATCTAGTGACATTCAAGTTCCAGAAACCAAACAAGTGATTCATTAGTCATTCCAAGAGATTCAAACAAACATATATATTTTTTCATTTATTTATTTTATGGGTTTCGATTTTCTTAAAGAAATGAAGAATGTTTTATCCAATAGACCAGTTTAGTAGTGACAGTGGTTGTGGTTTTTATTTATTTTTTAATTCTAAGAATACAAAATATCACATTAAAACAATCGTTTCTAGACACAAATTAATATTTTTTTATTTATTTTTTAATGGGTTCAATCTTTCTTTTGTTAAAGAATGGGAGAGTGTTTTATCCAATTGGATATGGAGCAGATCCAATTAGTGCAAAATCATTAAATATACCCCAAACTTTATGCCTTTTAATAATTATACACAAAATCCAACTTAACCTCTCAGTCACTCCAATTGTAACTTTTTCTCACAATTGTACCCTAATTCAAAATTGGTCAAAATCAGTGAATAAAATATATAAAATGTGAGTCTCATAACTCATACTTGAATTAACTTAACCCAAGAAATAAGTTGGCTAAATTACAAATAACCTTAAATTCTGGCGGTTGTAACAATTGCATTCCAAAACAACTTTAATCGTTAGATACCCTAATTTTAACTTTTTATCACAACTGCATCTCGAATTCAAATTATGGCTAATATACTGTCATAATTGCATCTTGAATTCAAATTAGAGGTCAAAATTTAATTACATTTCCATCCTAAATTTAGATTTTATCTTATTTTAATAGGGAACCCTAGATTACTAGAGAAGAAATAATCAAAAGGAGATAAGTTCAAAATAAAGCTCTGCAATGGCTTCAGAATAAAGCAAAGTACTTGTAGTTTCTATTTTTTATTCAATAAATTTGTCTTAATTTATAT
Organism: Jatropha curcas; assembly: GCF_041381405.1. Classification (NCBI taxonomy): domain Eukaryota; kingdom Viridiplantae; phylum Streptophyta; class Magnoliopsida; order Malpighiales; family Euphorbiaceae; genus Jatropha; species Jatropha curcas. The sequence continues at coordinate 40,324 of NW_028322423.1, read as the reverse complement.
TTGGATGCTTGGAGGTCTAAGCTTGTTTTTGTGGTACACCATGTTTTCTCGAGTAATCTAGGGTTTACACATCAAAATGAGATTAAATTTTGAACTTAGAGTTTAATTATGATAATATATTTGCCAGAATTTGCTTTATTTCGAATTCATCTCTTATTGATTACTTCTTGTCACAATCCAAAACCGTGGGCCGGACCTGGCACAAGACCCAGGTAAGCTTAAAGCCCCCGAGGACCGTAGTAAGTCAGACTCACAACATCCATTTCTTTAGACCGTCTCTAGGAACAATAAGCTCATAATGCGATGTTGTTAAGCCATATTGTCAATTCGTATCTCTGGCCAGCTTTAACATTTCACATAATTCATAGCTTGAGCATGTATTTTGCATACCATTCACATCGTCCATGATATGGGCAAACTGGTCCAGTAGTACCTTTAGAGGGACAAATAGAACTCCTCAAATTTTCTAAACAGCATATTCACAGTTTTTACATGATAAATTGTGATATAAGACTTCCTAATTGCGGAGCTCAGTAAGTATATGTTGATAGATTTTTATACATAATATTGTATAATCAACTATTATCAAAAACTAGAAATTACTATTACAACTCTGCGAAGAAAGAAGCAGAGCTTATTTGGATCAGCGATTTGTCTACCTCCTGGGAAAAATTTACGAAAGGAGTGAATTTCACAAACTCAGTGAAAACGATCACACAGGATGCATAACACAAGCACATGCCACCATATCAGCATTCATAACTAATATCACCTTCAAGTAATCACATTAAATGGAGATTGGTTAGTGGCATCACAAAACCCCTAAGAAGCCGTCCTCGCATATGGCATGTCCTCTCATACGTGTGCACGAGGGAGCCGATCACCATACATGGCCAACCGCTCTATTCCTCACTTGACCAGTCCTCGGATTGTTTTTCCATTCTCTTTATTTTTCATTACCAATAGGAGGTCACCTTGTGGTTTTGCCATATCATATGTAACGTAATTCATTAGGTGCACACAGGGGTGTCAATCTCCCATACATGGCCAACGGTCCCAGACTGTTCTCACAATCCCATGGTGATCCACTTAATCCCAATTCCACCTGCAAACAAGGCACAGTATAACCACATCGCAAGTAATCCGATCAACTCAAATAATATAGTAAATCGCATAGGAGATCAATAAGCACATTTGAATATAATTATGTAATGTATATAATTATATTAATTCTCATAAGCTTATAATATTATAATTTATATGGTGGAAAATAATGTAAGTAATTGTGTTTTATAATGTATTATTAAAAGAGTAAAGGCTTAATATCATTTGTGTGTGTGTGTGTGTGTGTATATATATTCATAAGATGTGAAATGGTCGATGCATGTATGCCAATGATTGTATGCATCATTTATTTTTACTCATAGTGATAAAAGAAAGAGCAAGTAACTTAGACTCTGACTAGCAGAAGCAGTAGACGAACTCGAACAATCTAGATAAAACATAATTATAAAGGAAACACTACATTATGTAGATGGCTTTCCTTAAATAAGAAATTAAAGAATTAATCTAAATCTTATTGATATTTCTGGCAATATTTCTGCTAAAATAGGACCTTCCATTTATCCAAATATTAACAACATATATTCATCAATTATTTCTCAGATAGCCCATCCATCGGCCAATCAATAATTCCAACATCCAACAGTAAATTTTATAATCAACTCTTAGTTTATAGATTAAAATGACTTGCAATATAATTTCAATAAATCCTCATATATTCCTACTTTATCTCAATATGGGTTACTGTCACGACCCATTTTCATGGGCCGGACCGGCACTAGGGCCCTGGTAAGCTTAAGGCCCCTAAGGCCCGTAGTAAGCCTGAATCACTAAAATTTCACTTTCTCAATATAAATTTCAAACATTCAGCCCATATAAGTATTCAAAACAAATTTCGTAATTATATTATATCTCGGCCTAAATTTAACATCTTAAACATTTCACAGATCGAGCCCAATTTAAAATACATCTCTTTTATAATACGGGCTCACAGAATTATTTCATCTACATTAATACACGACTAAAAGTTTATAAATTCTACAACTGCGGAGTTCATAAGCAGATAGATTCTTGTACATATGGCTACATAATTTAAATAATTGCTAACTCTAAAATTTATTTTCTAGTTCTGCGAGGAAAGAGACAGAGCTTTAACTGGGTTTTAAAGAATCTATTTCCTGAAAAGTTAAACAGAAGACATGTGAGTTTATTAATGAATAATAGTTATTGCACAACACATGCATTCACACAAACGTGCACATGTTTCAATCTAGTCATCCGACTAGTTATATGCTCACGCAGACAGCCACACAAATGGCATCACAACAGCACTCACAATTATTAACATCTTCACATAATCACATTACGTGGAAATTAGTCAGTGGCGTCACCGAAACCTCCAATGAGTCGTCCTTTCACATGGCTCATCCTCTCATAACGTGTGCACCAGGGAGCCGATCCCCCATATCCGGCCAATCGGTCTAATGCTCACTTGACCAGCCCTCTCATTGTTTTCCATTCTCTCTTTTCTTTTCCATACCATCAAGAGGCCACCCTGTGGTTTCGATTAAGATCCATATCATCAGATGCACACGGGGGCGCCAATCTCCCATACGACCAACGGTCTCGTAGACCGCCCTCACAAACCCATGGTGACCCACTTCATCCCAACTCCACACATACAAGGCGTAGCATTATCACAACACAATTAATCAAGTATTGCAATTAAATGCAAGCATAGCAAACAATTAATTAACATGATGCAAACACACAAGTAGACTTTCATAGTTAATTATAATTAAATAGAGAAATAGTAATCAACAACATATTATTATAATAATTGATCCATCGAAAATAAATAAATAACTAAAAATAAATAAATAATAATAATAAATAATAAAATAATTAGAAAACTTTATTAAGTTAAAGAATTAATCTAATAAACTAATTAATTTAATTATTGATTAAGACTAACCTAGGTTCTATCGAAATTTGGGCGGAATCTCCCCTAGAATTTGATCAAACCATAATTCAATAACAAATTTTCAAAGCCCATCCATCGGGCAATTCACATCAACTCATCCCATCCGCCATAACCATAATCATTCATTTAATCTCTTACTCAATTCACACAGTCCATTCATCAGGCAGTCAATCCAAATAACTCATCCTCTTTAGGCTACATACGTCATCCATCACACACACACACACACATATGCACTAGTAACTCCAAACCAACTAATCAACAAGTCATCATAGCCTTCGAGCATATTTCAACGGTATTATTAAGTATTCTATACCTAATTACCAAATAACTATACATTTTATATAAAACTTGATTCGCCATGTCAAATACAGATGCTCTCATTGGTAGTTTCTATATTATACTTACTCGTCTAAGCCTTAGATTTTAATTTCCCTCTAACAATATTTTAATAAAATTCCTAAGTTAACCAACATAAACATTAGCTAAGAATTCTCATTTCAATATCAAATCTTCTAATTATAATTAATATTCATGAAATGTATTTAGCAATATTCAATTTAATTTACTTAAATACTCAATTAAATTCATTAATTAGTTAATTCAGAATTTATACGAAAAATTGCGAATTGAGTCTTAGAGTATACCGATTGAAAACTAAACGACGGATCCACAGTCCACAAGAGGAGAGGAAGATTTTTCCTTTTTGTGCCTCGCCGGCCGGTCGCCGGACTGCTGCCGGCGCCGCGCATGCTGGCCGGAAAAGTTAGAACCGACCAGAATTTAGACACGATCATACCATTCAACTCAAAATCCACTAAGAAGTCCATTTCGATCATTGGTTTAGTGAGATCAACCCTTTAGTTGGCCGAAACGGGCTTGAAAACCGCCCCTCACAGCCGTTCATGGTGGTTCCTCAAAACTCAAGTGAAATCGCAAATCAGTGGAGGGGAAACGTTCATGTGGATGAGAGGAGTCGATTGAAACCACCCCCAGCACTTAAGTCGACGGAAATGACGAGATTTTGCCAGAAAACTCCATCACACGGTGACGCGGCCTTCTAATCGCGATCTCTCTCGATTCAAGCTCTTATCACACGAACCGAGGCCACCGAAGTGATTGTCTCGTCGAGCTCTTAAGCTTAGAGTCCTCACTTGCCAAAAATGATGGCCGTTTGGCCGGAAAACGGGAAGGAGAGGGAGGAGGGGGCTATTGCGCAATGGATGAAGAAGAAGAAGAAGATAAGAAAAACAAAAGAAAGGAAAAATGTAGAGCTTCTGGACCATTCCGATTCGATTCGAATCGATTTAGTGTAATTCAATGATTTGGCTCAATTTGCTTGATTCTCGGGTTTGGTTTGATTTATTTAATTATTTTAGTTATGTTCCTAAACATTTCCTCATTTTACTCAATAATAAAAAAACAATAATAATAATGATATTTTATTTTGGGATAATTAATTTATATAATAGTCACACATATATTTATAATAGATTAGCAACTGGAGTTCCATTTTTTTTTCGAAAATTTTAAGTGTTCTCAAATCGAAAATTCCAATAATATATTTTTTGGCTTGGGCCCAACTCGCAAAATTTGGGCTCGAATTGAGACTATGCTATACTTGTAGACCACACAATCAAATTTTCTGATTTTTGATTAATAAAAAAATTCAAAAGTTTTAAAAATAAAAATTCGAGGTGTTTCAGTTACTTTCTTAACTAGACATCAAGCAATAAATCTTTATATAACTTAATTCATTATCTTCTTAATTCATATAACATAATCCGAATTTTAAAATAACTATTACCCTTCCATCAATCAATTCTCCTTTTCTTAGATTACCTTTTTTTTTTTTTTTTTGGTCTCCAAGATAACTCGTTAAATATTTAATTTATTTCGTTACTTAATTCTTAATCCGTAATGATCACTAGCTTAAGGAACTAATTTCTCCTTAAAGAACGAATATATTTATATAATGAAACTAAGGTCCAAAATGATTTAATTATACTTTCATCCCTTTTTCATTTAATTACTTATACTCCTTACTTATTTTATGGTCAACACATCTTAAATTGATATATAATAAAGTTATGGTCCAATATAATTTCATTTCGCTTCTAATTCTCTTTTTCCTTAAATGTATATATTTCTCAAGATCAAGAATCAACTTGATATGTTTCACTTAATTTATCTAAAACTTATATCATAAATCCACACTTACTAAGATTCTTAATTAATTCATATAACCGCAATTAACATTTGCTTTAATTTGTTAAAGCTTCTAATCCAATCAATATTTGTGGAATATATAGGAAAATACCAAAATTAAATTAGCTAGCAACTAGAAATTAATTAATTTTCTAGAAAATAATCAGAATTGGTTCCAATACCCAAAACACAACACTGTCGGAAATTGCTTGGCCGGAGACAGTGGTTGTGCTCGTCGGAAAGTCAATTGGAGATGGCTGACAGAACTGTCAGTGGCGAGGAAGGGACAAATCGGCTAGCCTCCAATGAGTCTCGCCGGAAAACGACAGGACCACGCTGGCGACAGAGGCATAGAAACATTTCTCTGCTGCCTCGTGGGAAGAGGAGAGAGGGAGAGAGAGATCCCTCAAGCTGCGTCGTCAATGGAGAAGAACCGCAATCGACCATTCACACAAAGCTCGCCGGAAAAACAAGAAAAAAGAGAGGAGCGAGCTATCGATCGAAGTCGCAGCTCCTCTTGCTCGCAGCACTGAAACAGAAAGGAAAGGGAGAGAGAAAGAGACCAGCGGCGTGATGGTGAGTAGGAGATGGCGGCAATTGGTTCAACGCCGGTCAGCCAAGGTGGTGGCTGAAAAATCAAAGAGAGAGAGAGATCGGTGCCGCTGAGAGTCAGAGAGGAGGAAAGAAGAAGAAAATAAAAGAAAGAGAGGTTTCTGGGTTATTCTGGTTCGATTCGAACTGATTTGGTCCAACTCAGCCGTTTAGTTTGGTTTTCATTTGTTTGTAGATTTTTCATCCGGTTTGAAGATTTCCAACTGGTTTATAGGTCTGATTTAGTAATAATAAATATTTGCTTTTAAATTTCATTATATAATCCCATTGGTTGAAATTAAAAATTAATTTTTAAAATAAAAATCTATAAAATTGAAATTTCGAGTTATTTCACTTCTTTTCTAGTAATTTAGGGTTTGCTCTATTAAATAAGATAAAATTTGAATCTAAGGTGAAATTGTAATTGAATGCGACCTCTAATTATAACAATATATTTGCTATAATTTGAATTTGAAGTGTAGTTGTGATAAAAAGTTAAAATTGGAGTATCTTAGTGGTTAAGGTTATTTTGGGATGCAATTGTTACGATTGCCAAAGTTTTGAATATTTAATATAATTTAACCAACTCATTGTGTGGGTTAAGTTAACTCAAATATAAATTGTATGACCCATATTTAATATTTTTATTCACTAATTCTGACCGATTTTAGGTATAATTGTGACAAAAAATTTCAGTTGGATGCCTAAGGGGTTAAGTTGGATTCATGATGAAATTATTACAACATACAAAGTTTGAGGTATATTTAATGATTTACCTGCAGTTGGGTTGGGGGCACAAGAGAACTGTGATGCCATCCTAAATGCGATAAACAATGTGTTTCAATTGTAAAATAGGATTGAGAAAATTCTTTTTTTTTTAATATTTTTTGGGTCCCACAATATGGGTTTGTCTTTTTCATATAAAATTAATGGAAAATCAATATTTTTGGACGAAAGGACTACATTTGAGATGGAAGCAAACCTCAAAGATATCCGAATAATTTAGCCAAAATACATGAATGAAATTATTAATTTGATCAAAAATCAAAGACGGAATAGTAATTTTTTATTTTTTTTCTTTTATTCAACACTCATCACCAATATGACATTTTTTTCTTTATGTGACACGTCATTGGAACGTGTTTTCAGTTTCTTTTTGCGCAAAATTCATAGTTAATATTGAAAAATACAACTCCAACGGTATAATAGATTCAGTAAATTTGAGGATGCCACAAAGTTAAACGCGTAAATTTCAAGAGCAAATTTATACACGTAGTCATTCAAAGACAGTAAATTAAACTTCTAAGAATGATAGAATAGAAATCAAACCTCTCTTAGCTGGTTTTAGGACAGTTTTGATATCATCATTTTTATTCTGTCTCAATTTGGCAATCGAAATTAAACAACTTATTTCAATTTTTTTTCAGTTTTAACATGCACAAATACTAATTAGTATTGAAAAATACCAAAATTAACAAAAGGTCTTGAAATTTTTTTAAGAAAATACATTAAAACAAAAAAAAAAAAACTTGAGAATGTCTTTAGTACCAATTTTTTACAGTTTCATACCAAAACTGTCAATTTTAAACCGAAATCATCAATTCCAATTTCAAGGATCAAAACCAAACTATAGTCACGCAGTTTTGATTATGGTTTAAAAACTGAAGACGGATTTGATTTTGATTTAGAAGCAAACATTGTTCATGTCTACTCTGTACTGACAAAACCTTAATGCAACAATTGAAGTTGGTCGCTACGCCCGCGTTGCCATCAAACTCCGTTCCTAATGTTTCTTAAGCTAGCAATGAGAAAACCATGACGAAAATGTTGCTAGTTCTCACACACCGGAAGAAGTTCCTCCGCTTGATGATACTAGGGATCTGTTTGGTTTAGCTATTAATACCAATCCATAACTGATGTCGGTTGCTAATAACTGATGGATGTTGGTGTCTGGTCAAATTTTAATAACAATTACAGTTAAAGTCAACAACTGACTACTACGGTAGATTAGGATTTGGATATTGAGATGGAAAAGCGAATGTGTACTAACTAGCTTTTCATAACTAAGGATTGAGCCTTCTATCTTGATCCAAGTTCAACGTATTGGCTTGTCATAAAAGGTTTATCGCTTCTAAGATCAAGATTATTTACAGATCAGAGATTTATTAATGATTATAATTATAATTGCAATTCTCAATATCTCTATTACTTCTTTGAGTTGTTTTTAACTTTCAGAAGCTTTTAATTCTTTTTTCCGGATTGGGTTTTAATGTTTGGAAGCTAAGAAAATTGAAAAAACAAACAAAAAAAAAAAAAAAACCCCAATCTGGCTCTAAAATCCCAAAAATTTGAATTATTAGATTCACAAGATTTGGCTACAATTTCTTATCTTTTTAGGAACAGAAATTGCAGCTAAATTTACGGGATATTTTTATTGATTGAAAGATTATTTCCTTGGACGAATGCAAATATTAGAGATAAAATAATAATTTACAAAAGGAAAAGAAAAAAAAAATTAGTATCATGCAAATCTCAGAGACTAAACAGTAATTACCCTTCTATATATTAAAAATTTATAGAACTATTTTACAAGAGTAAAATAATATTAAACTTCATGTAATTAATTCAGGAGTAAAATATCTTCTTTTCAAGCTAAACATGTCAAAAAGAATTCAATTGGTTGATAAATGAGAAAGAGGAAGATTTTCACAACTACATCAATCTTTCAGCTTTACAGTGATACATAGGCATTTTATAAAATTTACTTGCCAATTTTCTAATTCCTCTCTGCCTGGTTTGAGGGGGAAAAAACCAGAAATCTACGTCAATTAGAACATTCCTCTCCAGCATAAGATTACTTGAACTCACCTCCCTTCAGTCTCACTTCAAACCAGAAACCTCAATTACTCAAAAGATAACCACAAGTAAATTAATCACCGAACATGTTTCCACTTCCATTTTTTTCTTTTTTTTTTTTTTTTTTCTTGATTCCTCTAATCAATCCTCGTATAACTTCTATAACTTCTATAACTTGATGACAATCAATGAAATGATCATATTGATAATCAACAGCTCAGATCTGTATCTACCACCGCACAGAATTTACTCTACGAAGAACACGTGGTGGTCTTCGCTTCTCAACAACTGGAATGAGGTTCTTCATAAGCTGCATTTTGAAAAAAACAGTTAGACCCACAAAGAACAGGTAATGCTGAATGAGCAACGAGCCACAGATTTCATGTACACAACACAATGCTTAGATTTGGTTTGGATCCCCAACACCTACCAGATGAAACCTTAGTTCACAAAACCCCTAAGTTCTGTTTGACATTGAAGAACATCTGAAAAACAGTCTTAAACCAGTGTGTAGTAGTTTTAGAACTTCAATGACCAAAATATATAAAATTCACTTCAAAAAGTTTTAATGACTTCTTAATATACATTCTCACCAAAATGTTTTTCTCAGGCCAAATATATAAATTTACCTGAACTTTCTTACTTTAACTTTATGACACTTTTAATTTTAAGAGGTCGTACCTTAAAATTATGAATTTCGAGAACATAGTAAGTGTTTAATTGATCAATTTTGTAAAATTGAAGTGTTCAACAAATTAATTTCTCAAGTTGAATTTCACAAGTGTAATTTTATAAATTGAAATGTTCAATAGGTCGAAAAAAGTTGAGGGTGACATAAGATGAAATAACAAAGTTCAGAGGTGAATACATATTCTGCCTGTTTTTCTCAAAAGCAGTCCAAACAGTGGGACTAAGCACACAAGTTACATGGAACTGCTTTTATACCTAGAATATTCAGTTCATGTGCAAAAAGATACTAACATTTAAGAAGAAATGGATAAAGTAAGAGCACATTGCAAATGGATGGAAATCTCAAACACCAATCAGAGGCAGAATGGTTTTACATATATAGAAACTGTTAGAAGTTGATGAGACTTTTAATTCGAAGGTTCATGAATCCAAATAATCAGTTTATCCTAGATACATTACTTAGATACAATGTATTTTATTAATTAAGTTTTCAAATCTTTTAGTTTTGTGTGTTGATTTTATTGTAATTCTTATCAAGAAGCATCCATAAATAGATGTTTGTAAAGAAGCAAACAAATGGCAAATTTCAAGAATTCCTTCTCGTCTTCTACTCTCATCTTCTAAGTTTACTTTTTCATATTTTCAGTTTCAACAGTGGTATCAGAGCTTTCTTAATCTTTAAGGGCTGTGTAGTTCTTTTTTTTTTTTTTTTCCTCCATGTCAAGATATAGTTTTTCTCCAGTTTCTCTGGTGCAGGAGCAATCCTAGTCCTACATCTTCCCCTGCATCATTCTCCGCCAGTGTTTTCTGGAGGAAACTAACAAGTTTGGGCCATCAAAATGAAGGCTTACCTACGAGCAATGTCTCTATGGGAAGTTGTTGAAACAGATGAAGAACCACCACCGTTAAGAGAAAATCCAACCATTGCTCAATTGAAGAAACATGAGGAAGATTTAGCAAAAAAACCAAAAGCTTTGACTTGCATTCATTCAATAGTCTCTAAAGCAATTTTCTGTAGGATCATGGCATATGAAACACCTAAAGAGGCATGGGACAAGTTGAAAGAAGAATTTGAGGGAAATAAGAGAGTTGAGGCAGTGAAGTTGTTTACTCTCAAAAGGGAGTTTGAAATGTTAAAAATGAAAGAAGGTGAAATGGTGAAAGACGACTCCTCTAGGATTATGCAACTGGTGAATCAGATTAGATTGTTTGGAGAAAAATTTGATGATTCTAAGGTGATCGAAAAAATTCTGGTTAGATTACCAGAAAAGTTTGAAGCCAAAATTTCAGCCATTGAGGATCGTTACTCTCTTGAGTTTAAAGATACCTCTTGCACTATTTCTAATCCTTATGGACGTGAAATAGCTGAAGTCAAAGTAGTTGACAATACTTGTCCATTTGTTTGAAACATGGGAATCATCATGCTCTAAGTTGTAGTTCTAACGAAACATGGTTATAGCATAAGAGATTAGATCATTTCAACCTAAACTCATTAAAATTTATGCAAATTCATGGATATGTGCTTGATCCGCCTAAGATTTATGTTAGCAGCGTATTTGTGAGTCATTTCAGTTTGGGAAAATGCATAAACAAGCCTTTCCAGTCAATCAGTCTTGGAGAGTGACGAAAAAACTACAGCTAGTTCACACCGGTGTCTGTGGTCCCATGAATATTCCATCTTTAAACCAAAGCAGATTCTTTATTTTGTTCATAGATGATTCTACCAAATTTACATGGGTTGATTTCCTCAGTTGCAAGTTACAAGTTTTTGACATGTTCAAGAATTTCAACGCCATGATTGAGAATCAAAGTGGCGAGTAAGTTGAAGATTCTGAGATCAGATAATGGGAAAGAATGCTGCTCCAAATATTTCACAGTTTTTCTGCAAAGGTCGGGCATAGAGCATCAATTTTCAGTTAGCTATTCTCCTCAACAAAATGGTGTATGTAGCTGAGAGGAAGAATAGGACAGTTGTAGAAATGGCAAGGTGTATGATAGCAGAAAAGAAATTGCGAAAGCAATTTGGGCTGAAGCAGTTTTACTTCAGTATATCCTCAACAAATTGCCCACTAGATCTGTGAAAGGAATAACTCCACTTGAGACCTGGCATGAATCAAAACCTTCTCTCAAACATTTAAAGGTTTTATGTTCTGTCTGCTATGTTCATATTCCAAGTATAAAGCGAAGAAAGTTGGATGAAAAAGCAAAAGTGTGTTTGTTTTTGGGGTACGCTGCCACTCCAAAGGGTATAGAGTTTTCAATCTCAGCACCAAGAAAGTAGTAACTTGCAGAGATTTGACAGTTGATGAAATGGCAATTTGGGATTGATAAAAAGAAAAGTTGAAAGTGAGAAGGAATAAATTAAATCTGACTCATCCAATGCAGAAATTGAAAGAACTAGTGAAGTTGATATTGCAAAAGAAAATGATCCCGAGTCACTAATCCTTAAAACAAAGTCATTACTAGAGATATATGAAAGTTGCAACATTGCAACTCAAACCCACTAGTTATCAAGAGGCTGCAATGCATGAAGAATGGAAGCAAGCCATGAAAGAAGAAATTGCAGCGATTGAGAAAATCAAACATGGGTTTTCACCCCAAAACTATGGGGCAGAAATGTGATTGGAGTAAAATGGGTGTTTAGAACGAAGTACAATGCTAATGGCATGGTCAACAAATACAAAGCAAGGTTAGTCGTTAAAAGGCTATGCCCAGTTGGCCGGAGTGGAGTGTGGAGATACATTTGCTCCTGTGTCTAGACATAATATATAAGGTTACTATTAGCACTTGCAGCACAAAACAGATGGAAAGTGTTTCATCTAGATCTGAAGTCTGCTTTTTTGAATGGCTTACTTGACGAGGAGATTTACATTCACCAACCAGAAGGTTTGTAGTCAACGGAAGTGAAGAAAATTTACAAGCTTAAAAAAGCTTTATATGGTCTCAAACAGGCTCCCAGAGCCTGGTATGAAAGAGTTGACTCTTATTTACTCCTTCAAGGCTTCAGGAGGAGTGAAAATGAGGCTACCCTATACTACAAACATCTTTGTTTTTCCTCTTCATCTTCTTTGTGGTTGACAAAATCAGTTGAATTCATAACCTATATAACAAGTATTAACTTAACATGAAGATTATGTAAATCGGGTATCACTATTAAGAACTTAGAAAAATTGTATACCAAACACATTTTTTTTTAACTGTAATCATGTCAGAATGGAACCTATCTATAAGAGATACCTTAATCTTTACACCATACACAAGATTTTCATGGAGATAAAAATAGGAATTGAGAGTCTTATATTGTTATGTATTCAAACTATACCACTGTAAACATTACATAAAAAGATGAACTCAACCGCATTTTTTTGAACTTAATGAAATTATCCATTCAAGTTATTATATAAAGCCATTACTGATGTACATCAAATGGAAAACACAAACAACAAAAGAAGCACTTGGGACAGTATCAAAATCCAAAAACATGATTACATTCCTACGATAAAGATGTTGCTAGGTCATAAGAAACCTGACTGCAGTAGTTCAGGATACAGGGCATGTACATAGCATATTATGATACCCATTATGGAATGGAATCTCTACCTGTCTCTCACTCTTTTCCAGTGACTAATTAACAAAGGAAAATTTGTTGTGAATGAAGTTATAATAATTGAAAAAAATGAGTAATGTATGAATCAACCATAGCACCATTTCATAAACAAGGAGGGAAATACATTTCGAAACTGAAAAATTAGATAACATCAGATACATGCTTATACTATGCACAAATTTAATAAAAAATATTTTTTCATATATTTAATTTGAATTTTGATATTCCACTTTTTAATAATAAATTTATTTTCTAATATGTGTAATAGTAATTTGTAGATAAATAATTCAGGAACTTGTTATATTTCAAACTTGATTTAACAATATACTTAAATATTTTGCAAACTTTAATATACTTAAATATTTGTAAATTTTAACTATAATTATATTAAACCATTTTTTGTTTTAAATGAACCCCTTGCATAAACTGTCGTAACCACAAATAAACTTTGCATGTATCTGATTTAGCCCCTAATTGACAGTTACACAAAATTAGATTACAACAACAATAACTTAGACTCACACTAGTTGGGTTCGCCACTTGAATTATTTGTTTGCAATATCAACTGATCAAATTAATATTTAAAATAGCACTACAAAGCAAATTATAAACGGAAAATATTTCTAAGTACCTTTTGGAGAAAAAATTTCAAAAAGAAGATCTCTAACATCTTTGACATATTAATTTTAAATTATTTGATAAACTAATAAACAGAGCAAAGCATAAGATACGCAATACCAACTAACTAGGGTCTGTTATATGAATCTTTTGTCCATTCTATTCATAGCTATATCCTTACTAATGTTCATGGTAGATCGTTAGCGACAATTCCCTTCAAACAGTTCTAGGTTGACCTCTTCCCTTTTAAGCAGTATCACCACTAAAGTATCACATGTATGAACTGAAACATGTTGGGTTTACATAACATGACCATCCTATCTCAAACGTCCTTCTCTCATTTATCTCCTACTTGTAACTTTTATCTAATATGATCATTTTTAATGTCCAACCTTATGTGACCACATATCCATCTTAGCATTCAAATTTCCTCAACATTAATCTTCTGAACATGTTGGTCACTCAATGCTCGGTATTCTCTCCCACATAGCATTGCCGGTCTTACCACCGTCCTATTCAACTTACCTTTCACCTTGTTAGATATCTTCCTAGCGTATGGTACACCTATAGCATTCATCCATTTCATCCATCCTACTTCTATGAAAAATATCATCATCTGTGAGACCCTCCTGGAACATAGAGTCTAGACATTTGAATTGTTTGGACTTAGCCACCAACCTACCATCTAATCTAACCTCACTTTCCTGCTTCTTCCTTAAACCAAAATCACAGTCCATGTATTCCATCTTACTTCTGCTTAGCTTAAAATCCTTATATTCAAGAGTCCTCCATAGTTTCAACTATTGATTAATCGTTCATAGTTTTATCAATCAAGACAATATAATCTATCAATAACATACACTAAGAAACATCCTCTTATGTATTACTAGTTAGCTCATCCATTACTAATAAATATGGGCTCAAAGCAAATCTTAAAGTAGCCCAACTTTCATATGGGCTCAAACGGACCTTCATATGCTTCAATGCCTCCTTGACCTTATTGTGTCTAATTCTACGAGTATACCTAGGGTTTCTATTTGTCACTGAGGCATGAAGGTCCGTGAAGTCCTTGTGGCTTTCATTGAATAACTGATCAAAATAGCACCTCCAACTCTCTTTAATCCCTGTATCTCCTTTTAACACCTAATGGAAATCATCTTTAATGCATTAACTTGGCTTAAGTCCTGACCCTTTTTCTCTCTCAGCCTTGCAAGCTTGTGCATATCCTTCTCCCCCTCTTTTATTCTCAGCTTTTGGTACAAGTATGCGAATGCTTTATCTCTAATGTGCTAACTGTCTTTAGCTTCTCTCTTTGCTCTCTTACATTCTTCAGAGGCCTCATCACTAGATGCTTTCGGCAATTTTCTATAGTACTTTCGTTTGCCTTAATGACTTTTTGTACATTATTATTCCACCACCAAGAATCTTGTACTCGAGGCTCTAACCCTTTAGATACACCTAGCAATTCGCTTGCCACTTTCTTGAGGCAACCCGCCATTGCTTTCCATATGTCCTCCACATTAGATTGTGAAAGATTATATTCATGTAACTAACCCCAACATGGCCAATCAAGCTAGCATGTGCAAGAATTCCACAGCAATCCATCCATCCATTCTGTAATCAACCATTTCAGTTCAACCTCTTCTATTTCTAGATTCCAGCCATCCTCCACCTAACCTGATACCTAAAGCTAATGACGAATAAAAACAAAAGGATAGCATAACTAAGACAAAAGGTGAGAAACATATACAATGCATACGGGTCCTTTATTTTATAAATGAAAAGTAACAAAAACTGTTTTCTTGGTCTCTGCATGAGATTTGTGAGTTCAGTAATTTGAATTTATTTCTTTTTATTCATTTGTTTATTGGTGAAATATGGGGCAACAGAATTTAAGCGCATTTCCTTATATCATTTTCCTTTTTGTTTGCTTGCATGGAGATAATAAACAAGAAATTAAAGAAAAGGAGTGAGTTCTTCATCAACTGTATTGTAATTGCAGAAGTTTGTGTAAACTCAGCCCATATTTTCCATTTTGGGATTAATTGATGAAACTAATCTCTTAAGGAATTGAATTGCATATAATAACAAATAAAAATGCACCAATAGTTTAAGGGCTTATTTGGACTTTATCCCCATAAATTTGTAAGCAAAAACTATAGCCAACATAAGAATGTATAGAACATACCCCTTTATATCTCTCCTTGTTCTTCTCCACCTGCAAGTATAATTCTAATTTCTTAGTCAACTTTGAATAAATGAAAATAAAATATAAAAGTTGTGGAAAAAATCATCCAGATATCAACGAAGTCAGACCCATTAAGGAAGAAACTACTTAGAAAATTATTTAGATTTCATTCTCAAACTTCATGAGTTTAATGAAAATACTTAGAAAATATTTTCTTAAGAAAACACTTTCTTAGAAATAACTTATTTACAGTTATTTGATTGTACATACTTAAAATCAATTATTATCTAGCATTTGCAGTCACTTTATAGCATAAATTTTTCTTTCAATAAATAATTTAATAATTTTTCTACCTAAAATTGATATGTTATAAAATTTGCAAGAAGAGGGAGCAAACTGTGGATTGAAACAGGTGGCTGCTGATGGAAGGGGTGGCGTTGAGGTTTCCGACAATGGTAGACTAGTAGGTATATGTTTACGTGAGTCTCTTTTTGTAGATTATGAAAGATGTGGAAAATACTTCCCATTCTGAAAGTCCATTTTTCTAAAATGGCCAGGTTTCCCTTTGATGAACGCAGTATCCACCGAACAATTTATCCAAGTAACTACTCAAATATAAAAAAGAGCACACACTATTCTCGAGAAAAGTTCTTTTTTTTTTTTTTTTTTTGGGGCAAACACAACAAAGCCTTAATTATCAATAAACAACCCCAAAAATTGTCTTCATGATTATTCTACAAAAGTGGGGCTAATGTTAAGGGCTGGGGTATTGTTGCTTCAACTATGAAGAAGATTTGTCAAATGAGCTATCAGTCCCAATAAAACAAAATTGCATGGTGCAACAGGGTAAAGGGGGAAAAGGCTCCAGAAGAAGAGGGAACATTGTTTGATTCTCGAATCATTGTACATGTGATTTCACAGTTGAAGGTGTTACACAGACTGTGCACCAGCAAGCCAAGGCTAAGTCAGGCCGAGTGATTTCCAACTAGGCCCAAGTCCACCCTACCTCAAATGATGTAAATGTAATTAACTCTCAGCTTATGTACAAGTCGAATTATTTTTTGGGTTGGGACGGATCCCAAGCCCATGAACATATTAAACACTAATCTCCTCTATGTTGTGAGCAGCATTCTGGCAATTATTAAGATGGAAAGAGTAGACTGACATCACACCTCAATGTTTCAAACTTCAAGTATGGAAAAGCCAATCATATAGGTTCTTATGCTTAATGAAACAGAATTTGCATCTTGCAGGAGGCAAATGAAGAAGAATCACCATTAGAAGATTGCAAGGAAATTGCATTTATGTTTTGCATTAAAGCATGCCTTAAGGATGGAGGAGTTGATTAGCAAAACCTTCTCCTCGATATTTGAAACTTTGGTTACAAACAGACATAGTAATTAAAGGCGCAAAGGGCTGCTGTAGCCTAGGCACTAACCTCCAGAGGAAGGCGCGCGCCTAAGCGAATTGAAGCGCCAAAAAAAAAAAAAAGAATAGAAATACATAAATCTGAAAAATATATTTTAAGATATCAATCAAACAAAAGGCGAAAAAAAGTAGAAGACATGGAAACACACATAAATCCGGAAAAAATGGCAATTTGATATGTAATATTTGAGATATTAGAGTTTAGGCAGAAAAGAGTATATCAAAAAATGAAAACAAGAAAGAAATAGAAAGCAAATATAGGTAGAAAAATTGAAAGAGTTATATCTGGATGGAATGGGGCTAAAGACTAGATTGCAAGAAGTGACTGCTAGATGAAGGAGTGGAGGTTGGATCACAAACCACATCACCGGCTTTTGTGTTGCATTTTATTTCTTATATATATATATATATATATATATATAGATAAGAAATAAAAAAAATAAAAAAAAAAACCCTAGGTAACTTGTTCAGAAAACAAAAAATAGAAAGGCGCGCCTTTCTCAAGCCTTAGGAGCAAAAAAAGACGCAAAAAGGTGCATGCATCTACCCAGAGGCAATAGCCTGAGTGAAGTTGCCCACCTCAGGACTGTTGAGGCACAAGCCCTTGAGCCTTAAGTAAGGGCGTGCCTCTCTAATAACTATGCAGACAGAAGCCAATCAATCTATGGTGGAAATTGCACATGTGAGGTACCAACATCCATAGGCAAATGCTTCAACTTTCCAACAAAACTACATCCTTAATGGCTTAGGCAAATAACTCAACTGTTCCAAAAACTAATTATGTGCAATTAATGTCCTTCGTGATTGAAATTCAGTCCTTCACTAACATAAGTGAATGGAGAGAACACGTCTACACCTTTTTAGTTACAATAAAAATAATACCTTTTGAGTTGAAAAAATGTGTTGGACACTAAGAAGAATTGAAGAAAGAAGGCGTAAATAGCAACTGCAATGAGGTAATGGAGCATTTGATAGGAAATACTACAAAATTTACAGCACAAAGCTACAAGACATCTAAGCAGAAAAAGCAAAATAGCAAGCTGGAAGGTCAAAAAAGCAGAATCAGCAACTAGAAGCAACAAATTGGCAGTCAAAAAAGCCAAAACAGCTAGCTTTCAGTTACAAAAAGTACTGGAATTGGTTCCCCCAAGAGAAATAAGCACAAAAATAAGGAACTTCACATGAAGTGATGTTGAGAAGAAAATATAAGATGATTTTGCTTCAAATAACTTGTAACAAATCATAAAAAAAATGGTGTGCTACTTACTGCAATAAAGATGCTACAAGTGTGATTCATTGGTCCCACATGAATCAAATTCCTCGAAAAAGAGCAACTAACCTCATTTTTATGGAGTTGACTAACAGATAGTGAAAGAGTGTACCAACTACAATTCCAAAGCAGCTCTAGATATATTTGTCAAAATGAGAACCAAATTGAGAATCCAAATCCTCATTTTCAAATTGCAAATCAAGAATTAAATCATACTATTCAATGTAAATTCTCAAAAGCTGAATTATCATACTTGAAAGAATAATAATAAAGAAAAGGGATGATGAGTTAAATAGAAAGTCAAAAAAATATGCATCTAAAACATCACAACATTACAATAAATTATTTGGGGGTGGTTGCCGGTAAATGGAAGTTAAATTTGAGGTTTGAACTTATTGTCTTATGGACTAGAATAAGGAAAGAATCAATTGAGCTGATTGATTAGCCTGATTCTCTGCCATTTGCTCAATCTAGGAACATTTTCATTTTCCAATAGATTCAAATTGCTACAGTGAAAAAAATAAATCCAATCATGGATTCGACAAAATATAAAAATCTAATAGTGGCTCTGAATGCAAGAGTTTATACGTACAAAATGGGGAAAAATAGAAGGGACAAAGGAATAACTTTACTGTACAAGATGTTGATTTAAATTGCCTCTAGCTAATGTTGAAGAGACGAACTTTCTCATTCCAAGTTCAAAGGAAGCTTTAAAGAGTTTATCATCGCTATCAACAACTGATAATGCAAAATTTAGTTTGCATCCAATTTTCAATTTTCAATAATAAGAATGCACTAATATATATCATCTATTTGCTACTTACTATAACATTTTAAGCTCATTGTTGAGTTTTCTCTAGCCTATGGAAAATGATACAGATGACAATAAAATCAAGAAAAAAAAGAATCTTTAGACTTGGGTGGTATTTGATAGAGTGTTTAAAAATTTAAGAACTGAATTTCAAGCATTTACTGAATAGAAATGCAGAATTCCCAAATTACTAAATTGTTTAGAAGACAAAGTTTTGGTTGTAATGAATTCAAATTTTAATTTAAATTTTTTGACTTCTCAGATTAAATGAATTTTAGCTTAATCGAAACTTTTAGGTAACATGTAGATAAGCATTATCAAATAATTTAAAACCAAAATGTCATGGAAATTTTACATTAAGATAATATCAAACACCACCTTAAAAACTTAAGAGTTATGGTCTAGATATCACACATTGAGCTTCTTTTGGAAGAACATTTAGTGGAGTCTTACAAAGTCATACATTCATGATTGTATCAAACAACAACAACTAAGACTTAATCCTAAACTATTTTGGGTCAGCTATATGAATCCTTTCCGCTCCAGCCTATTAATCCCAAGTTCGCACTAATGTCAAGAAGTACTAAATTTTTTTGAAACAACTTTCCTCGATTTGGTTCTAGGTTTACCTCTACTCCCTTTTAGCACCCTCCATCATCAATGTAACACACTTATAAACCAGAGGACATGGAAGCCTACTAGGACATGACCAACCCATATCAGACATCCTTCCTCGTTCTTATCTCCAACTTATGCTATTTGCACCTTTTGTCGAATGTGGTTATTTATAATCTTTTACAATACTTATCTGCCCAGAAATCCATCTCAACCTCCTCATTTGTACAATATTTATCTTGTTAATACGTTGGACATTTGAAGTCCAACTTCACTCCCACATAACATCGTAGATCTCACCATTATTCCATAGGACTTGCCCTTTGTTAGATATCTTTCTATCACATAGCACATCGTAGCAATCCTCCATTACATCCATCCAATTTTAGTTTAGAGGATTACATCTTCATATGGCATTCCACAATTCTGAAAAACACAGCACAAATATCTGAATTGCTTATCTTTGGGTACCATAAAACCATCCATCTCAACACCTCATTCTTCTCACTAAGGCCAAACTCGTAGTGCTTGTATTTTATCTTACTTTTGTTTAACCTAAAACCTTTCCTCTCAAAAGTGCTTCTCCATGGTTCAACTTTTGATTTACTTTCTCAATAGTTTCATCCATTAGGAGAATATTTTCTGCAGATAACATTTAACATGGAACATCTTGTGTAATATTAGTTATCTCATTCATAACTAGAGTAACAAGTAAGACTCAAGGCAAATCCCGGTCTTGCAGTTATGAACTCTTTCCCCTCCCATTGTTCTCACACTTGTCACTACATCTTCATATATCCTTATGATATTTATATATTTACTCGAACTACTTTTTCTCCAATACCCTCCAAAATTTTAATTTCTAGCATTTGCCAAAATGGCTCTGTGACATTCTGACCTGGGCAAAGTGATCCTAAAAGGGCGGGTAGAGCAAAGCTCCTAGCTAGCTTTTAGGATCGCAGGCTAACTATGGGTAGTGGAATGCAGGACACAGGAATGAATCGGATTATATATCGAACAAGGAAAAACTATCATCAGAGACGCCTTTGGTGGAATGGCTTGGAGAGTTGGAAGAACTCTACGGTTAAGCATACGCGCTTTACGGAAATTCTAGGATAGGTGACCTCCTGGGAAGTTCCCCATTTCACCTGCGGGACAAAAACCTTGCAGGTCTTACCAATCCAGTATGGGATGGAACTGGCTTGATCCAAAGCGGATAATTCCTCTAGTGGTTGCAGTCAGGCGTGACAATTGGCATCAGAGCCGGACCACCTCCAGTAGATGTATGGTTCGAGGACGAACCACGCGGAAGCTGGTAGGCCTGTGACATCCCGACCTGGCAAAACAATCCTAAGAGGGCGGGTAGAGCAAAGCTCCTGGCTAGCTTCTAGGATAGCAAGCTAGCTATGAGTGGTGGAATGCGGGACACAGAAATAAATCAGATCATATATCGAAAAGGAGAAAACTAATCATCAGAAGTGTCTTTTGGTAGAATGGCTTGAAGAGTTGAAAGAACTCTAAGGTTAAGCGTGCTCACTTAACGGAAATCCTAAAATGGGTGACCTCCTGGGAAGTTTTTCATTTCACCTGCGGGACAAAACCGTGCTTGATCCAAAGCGAGCAATTCCTCTAGTGGTTGAAATCGGGCGTGACGGGCTTAATTGGAGGTCTTGGGAACTTATTATTATCCTTGTGGAAAGCATTAATCCTTTTGCCAAAATGGCTTAATTTCTTCATTGTTTGGGCGTTAAAATGGGAAGGGAAAATAATAGAATCCAGAGAAATTGTGCTTCTCGATATCCCTTTAAAAAGTCGTGTTTTATTTCCTCCCATTTCAAAAGGGAATAAGAAGAAATAAGTCAAATGGATTTTCTAGTTTCTACTATACCATTCAAATATGAAAGAAACAAAAGGAGTACATATACAAAATACAAGTAAATTTAACTTCCTTTAATGAGACCAAAACATCTTAAAGAGAAACTTAATTTCATTTCTTTTCATTTCCTTTGCCCTTACATTTTTAGTACCCAAACCAAATGTCAATTTTCCACCACAAGCAATCCAAACTGGAGAGAGTTGGGACCAGTTGTATGAGCCCAATATCTTAAAAGTTTTGGATCTCTAAGTGTATCAATTATAGTTTTAAAGTTGCACTTCAGGTGCAAGGCACTATAGGCAAGCCCCTCGCACCTCAAATCCTAAGATACAAGCAATGTCATTGAGGTGTAGCTTGCTACTTCTTCACTTAAGGCCAAAAGAGGTGGGACAAAGGCAATAGCAAATTATGACAATTAATGAAATAAATCACATGTCTTCAATCCTCCTCAATTTAAGATGATTACCATATGTGTTATATGTGTTACCATATCATACAACATACAAACATATCTTAGGATGTTAACATATATTTAAAAACAAACTAGCTTTATAACCATCCTTCCATAGCCAATCAAGAACCTCAAAAAACACATTCTTCAATTACAATTGTTTTTCAGCTCAATTCTTTAGAGCCTAACATACAAAAGTACTCTAAACTTTTTTATTTGTTATCACTCCAAAATTACCTTTGTCTCCTGGGCACCATTGTTTTGGAAACTTAGATATTTAGCACCCCAAAATGAAATTAGGGTTAGGGTTTTATGGCGCCCATTGAACCACCTTAACTAACTTAACCACATACTTTAAAAAAATTTTGCAAAATGCAAGTAATCACATTACTACTAGCTTGCACGTGCAAAAATTACTACTACTAGTCATATCACAGATCCTCACTAATCATCCAAAAGATAAAAAAAGAAGATCCCCAAACAAACAAATCCACAACCGAATAAGCAAAGGCTCTTTTTCATCTTCTACAACGAGTAATCCTAGAAGAGCCTCTGGTATAAGGGTTATTACTAGTGTCTAGATTTGAATCAATTATGAGTATAATAAGATCTACATGACCATGGAGGGCAAGGAATTCTATTAGCCGCCAGAGCCCCACAAGAGAGATAATAATGAACTCTTCTCCAAAACAAAGATCTATGATCACCTCTCTCACATTTTCTTTGTCACTATCTAAATCTATCAATCCATTATCAAACTCACCTTTCTCTTACAAATCATTGTACATAGTCAGCCATTATCTTCAATCCTTTATCATCCACTTGAGCTTTGATTCTTAAACTAAGAGTAAGAAAAATGGAAAACAAAAAGAGAGAGTTTAGAGATCGCCATCAGAGAGAGACATTTGAAACTAAATTAAGCTAGAGAGAGGCTTAATTATTTTAATGGTCACTCTTTGAGTGATGGAAAGGGAATAGAAAAAGTAGGCATAAGAGGTAACATGGAGATGCAGTTTTTTACAACTACGCGCTATAAATTAAATATAAGATGCTAGGTAAAAATTGCTTACTCTCATCACTAAGATTATTTAGGTTCAATTACAGTCTAAGCTACCATTACTATGTAGAGAAGCTTCAATGGCGATGAGTTTGACAGCAGGGAGAAGAAGACTATCGAGATTGATAGGGTGATGTCAAGCTGAAGTGGGCAATGCCAGGCTGAAGAGAGAGAAATTTTGATTTGGGTTTCGAACAAAATGGTGCATATTGATTTATTTTGTCCTTGGTTAACTTAACCCAATGCAGTCAAGTGGGGCCACATAAATATTTTTTTTATTTTAAACCCCAACCTTAATCTCATTTGGGCTGCTAATATATCTAAGTGCCAAAAAATGGAATGCCCAGGACACAAAGGTCATTTTAGAGTGATATTGCACTAGGTTGATGAGTTAAAAGGTATTTTTGTATGTTAGGCCAATTCTTTACCCTATCAGTATTATGGATTATTCTAATTTACTTGAATTAGGATCATGGGTTAAAAAATAATTCTATTTTGTTTGGCTTTCAAAATTATTACTATGTTTTATGTTGTTATAATTAAACTCATCTTGTATATGATTATATGCTTTCTCATACGGTACACCTTATGCCACTCAGGTGTTCTAGTGCCATGGCTTTGCCTATTGCAGCTTTAATAATTATGCTACAAATACTCATACTGTAACTTGTTAATCAACTTTCCAGTCTTAAAAATTTCGTCAATTTGTTGTTTCTTGTACTGAGTATTGCTCAAAGAAGTTAATGTCCCCTCCCCCACCATTTTCACCAATAATGGACCCAACTGTATAACAAAATAAGAACAAATGCACCATCTAAGGGCGACTGCAAATTCCGAAATCAAAGAAAAATATTTACCTCTTCCTTTAATAGCCGGGTATTCTCCTCCTCAAGTTCTCTGACCAAAGACTCCAGCTCAATTGTGTGAGCCTAAGCATCAAGAGTAAAGTAAATTATAATCACAAGAATCAAAGATAAAAAGAGTTGAAAAATATTAGTATAATGGCCATAAAACATTGAGATCTTGAATTCAATAGTTTGCTTGCCACAGAGAAAAATAAAGTCCTATCCGAGCCCAAGCCCAAGAGTTGCAGTCAAAGATAGAATTCCCATTCTCAAAATCCTATGATTCTAAAGAAACATTTATTTTAGCACTCCTAGAACTAATCAACAGACAAAATAAAAAACGAATTTTTTCAGCAATAGAAGAATTCAAAATACATTAAAAAAAATAAGAAGAAAAGAAAACCTGTTTCCGTTCCCTAGACCTGGCAGCAGATTCACGATTTTTTATCATTCTTTTCTGCTTCTGTTGGGTGGCCTTATCCATGGGAGGCTCCTCAACAGCTCTTCTTTTCTGTCTCCCTCTCCCTCCTCCTTCCGCCATGATCATCCCATGATTATTGATATCCACACTATAAGGTCCTACAGACATCTCCATCTGAGCCGGAACTCCAACCCCTTTAACGTCCTCCTCGCTAACAGCACCAGCCTTAGTCAAAAAATCCTCCAAAGTTATCCCCTCATTTCCCTCCCTCTTTTGATCGCTGCCGGATACGATCTCCTTCCACACCTCATCAACGGACTTGGACGCGCATCCAGGAAGAGGCGAGTGGTCATCGCATGGATAGGAATAAATATTTTTTAAGAGATCATCCATGGCGGTTGAAACCAGAGGGTTTTGTTCGGTAGTAGTGAACTGGTTTTGGTCCTGGTTTTGGTTTTGGAGATCGGCGAGTAGGGTGGAGAGGGAGGAACATAAGGAGGGTTGACGTGGCATATCAGAATTCGTCGATGACGTGGTCGCCATCACCTTCGACTAAGCCATAGCCCAAATCCAAAGGCTAAATCTAGCGGATTCCTAGGTTCGCATAGAATCTCTCCCACCGTATATGTTGATTGTTGGGTTTCTCCTTCTCGGTCTCCGTCTGGGGCCTGTGTTCTGCAGTTCGGCACGGAGGATAAGATCAGACCAAACTACAAAGAAAAAAGAAAGGACAAATGTAATCAATAGTTGTCGCCTAGGAATTTGTTGCCATTTTTCGTACTACTTCTCTGCATAATTTATTTATATTTTAGAAAAATAGCTTTTATCCATAATCCGTAATCTATATAAGCTAAACCATCCTAAATATCCTAAATCAAAATCAACTTAGCCCTACAATGCCCAAATTTCAAATTTATGTCACAGTTGCGCTCTAAGATAAAGAGTGTATATGGATCGACAGAACAGTAATTAAATAATTTTCAGTTCCATATCAAAATATTTGAACATATAATATGAAGTATCAATCTCGTTCTAATAGATATAGAGTTACATCCTCGTCTCGTCCCGTTTCAATAAGTATATAGTTGCATCCCCATTTGGTTTAGTTTTTCACGATAGGATGTGACATTTGCATCCCATCTCGTTCAATTTTTCACGACGGGATGAGACATGAATTCGAGTGTATGGGACAGGACGGAATGGATTGGGTGAAGAATCAATCAAGATTTTTCATAAGCCCAATGCATAAATTCATCCATGTATTTTACATAAAAAATTTTATGGCACCATCAACTTTTACTTTAAACCTATTGAATACTTTCATTTATAAAATTATACTAATTAAATATTTTAACTTGCAAAAAAAATTCTATTAAATATTTAAATTTCTAAAATTAGATCAATTATACTTATTAGATAGTTAAAAAATGTAAAATCATTGTTTCAAATATTGTACAAACCAAATATCTTGCATATAAATGCCAAAAAAAACACCAAAAAAATATTACTGTTAGGATGTGAGGGATACAACATTAGCAGAATTCGTAACTTAAAGGGCACTAGTTCACTTGCAAAGTTTGAGGTGCCGCAAAGTTTTTTCAACAAAATACAGGAGTATATTTATACATTTGGTCATTTTTCATAGTCTTACTAAAATTTTTTTTTACCAAAAAAGATAAAAATATTTACTCATCAATTACAATTAAATAAAATTCATCGATATAAATTTATGTTAAAAAAAGAATAAATCAAATAATTAATTTAATCATTAATTATCTACTACTAAAACTATATAGAATAACTATTAGTAGTTACTTTTATTTAATAAGAGCATCAAATATAATAAAATAAAATAATTCGAAACTATATATTATTTAATTTTACGTATATTTTATGAATTTTAACTCATTATTATTTTAGCTTACTTATGAGCATCAAATAATTTATTGTAGTGGTTCGACACTAACTCACCTACGTTCATTCCAAAAATCGTCTTGAGATCCTCTACTATGTTATCTCTTTTAAAATGTAAGAGACAAACCAACGTTATAAGGAAATAGATCAGAAATGTATATCTAACTTTTAACCCATTAGATTCCAAAGGTTCTAGTCGACCTCCACTCTTTTGTTTGTTAGAGAATAGAAAACTTCGAATCAAGACATTAGAATCTCACTAAAGAAGAAGGTTGCTTGATAACATTTTACAACATAGCTTTTCAACCTAAGTTATACACAAATGTTTTTTTTTTTTTTAAAACAATCTCAGCCTAATAAATTACATGAATCTATATAGATAGAGAGAAATGCAAGTATAAGCACAATAAGAATAAAAAACAGATTTGAAATCAGAGATTAAGATCAGAAGTGTTCTTTAAAAAGTTGTTAAATAATTTCTTTTCTCTTAAAAATATTTATGAAAGAATAGTGAAAAAAAAGAAATAAGGGGGTTGCAGAGAAATGCAAGTATAAGCACAGTAAGAATAAAAAACAGATTTGAAAACAGAGATTAAGATCAGAACTGTTCTTCAAAAAGTTGTTAAATAATTTCTTTTCTCTTAAAAATATTTCTGGAAGAACAGAGAAGAAAAGATAAAGAGGGTTGCAAAGAAGAGCTTGGATGATTTGAAAATCTAAGAATGGAT
Source organism: Jatropha curcas (assembly GCF_041381405.1). Taxonomy (NCBI): domain Eukaryota; kingdom Viridiplantae; phylum Streptophyta; class Magnoliopsida; order Malpighiales; family Euphorbiaceae; genus Jatropha; species Jatropha curcas. Next base: position 13,104 of record NW_028322423.1, on the reverse strand, counting down.
CTCTTACTCATGCCAACAATATTTTTAAAAGGAGAGAACATTTCTATACAAAAAGGGACTTTATAAATAACATTGGGATTTTGCTTTAATGAACAATGAGTGTTACTGACATTTAAATTAAAGAGACAGTGCATGAGTTGTATTTAAAATGATTGTTGGACCACCTTTTGCACATACACACGCAAAGCTTGGAAGTGAAGAGGCTTGTTTTAGAAAACTGTGTTGCTTTACTACAGAAAATATTAGCTCTGTCAGAAAAACAGAATAGCTTTTGCAGAAACTCATTTAATAGTCACCAAAAATATTTCTTTCGAAAACCTTTTTCATTTAGATAAACCTGAAGATCAATGATCGAGGCTTTTTTCCTCTATGATATTTACTAAAAGTACTTCAAAATGATTTAAAAGATATAAAAGATATTTTGTACTTATAATAAAATTATCTATCTATCCTACATATTTCCTAAGACTCATCTACTAAAAATATCTTCATTTTTTTCATGATCTTTAATAAAAATCTTTGAATTGCAGGAACTTGAAATCTTAATAATTTCAGCATTAAAATTCTGCATAAAATCACTTTAGCATATGGCCAACAAAAATTAAATGTAATTTAATTTTGATTCGTAATATTAGTTTTCGATATAAATATAAATTCTATTGGATAAACTAAGAAATTATATTATACTAAATAAGATATATATTAAATATGGTAAGAATATATTATCTTTAAGGATTTTATTTTATTAATAGAAAAATAAAGGTAATTTAATTTAATTGGTTTAATATATACTATATAAAGTTATAATTAAATATGCAAACATATAATACGTTTAATTATTTTAATAAATTTTTAATTTGATTGGGTATAATTATTTCCTTCAAGTAACTGATTCTAAAATAAATGTAATTTATTATTATTTATTAGAAAATAAATGTAAGATTTATTACTTGACATAAAATAGATAATAAAACTTATTAGAAATATATATAAAATATAAAATTTTGATATAGCATGTAACTTTAGTAAATCATAAAATACATGGGAAGATTTTTTTTTCAAAAAGAACAACCATAAAATTAATTATATGTTTATATACTTTAACAAAAACTAAAAAAAAAAAAGAAAATATTAAAATATAAATTTTTTTTATCAGCAGATGTAAATGTATTTGATTAATTAAACATATCTAGAAAAATTTAGCAAAATCAAGGAACTATACTCGAGCCAATATGCCCCCAAATACCCAATCCTACTTGAAAATGCTAAGTGAAAAAACCTGGAGAGCCTCAAAAACAAATATTAATTTCTTTTGAGATAAGAAAAAATGAAATTAATTCAAAATTGGATCAAATCAAAGTGCCCATGAAAATCAAAAACTAATTATGACCCAATCCTCATATATCCAAATTGAAGAACCTTGCTCTATTATTTGATTAAAGCCACCTAACCGAAACAAAATTATAACCAAGCCAAAAAAAGTTCCACAGAAATTACTCCTTTTTTTAAGTAGATTATGTGCAAACTATTTCTTTCTCTATTAACGTGTTTGAATTGGAAGGAAGATAAAGAACAAGAAGACTGTCAAGCCTACTGAAATTGTACCACTATCTGCAAGGGCAATGTTCATGTTGAGAAACCCAAACTCAAGACAACTCTAGAATCTATCTCAAAGATAATTGGAATTTTGGCAAACTTTGAACAAGCATAAATCTCAACAGTTTTTAACAATGGAATAACTCAGCCACATTTAACTCTTTGAACCAATGGATTCATAAAAAACACATAAATAAACCTGACGAATTCCTCAGTACAACCTCCAAGACCGCTGGTCTATGTTTTCCTAGGGCAGACCCATCTGAATATAAATGATGCTCTAAAATAATAATAATTATATTATTGATACTAGCTAGTAATGGTTTTTCATATTTTAGCAAAATATAAAGTTTGGTATTATATTAGACATGAAAATTTTAATTTAGTTAATTTTAAATTGTTACAAGACAATAAGTTTAGTTGATAAGTAATTTTATATCATGAAAATTTGATTGTGAAATTATAATGATGTTTTATTATTATAAATATGTTATTTACTTAATAAGTTATTCAATTATAGAATGTTTATTTATTATTTCATAAATATTTTTTTCTAATTTTTGAATCTTTTTAGATTTTTAGTAATATAATTGCTCATAATGTTATAATTTAAAAAATATTATATAAAAATTAAATTATATTTACTTGCAATGTATAAAATCAACGAGTATAAATAATGTGCAATGCATGTTCAAAAATATAGTTAATAGATATATACAAACCATTAAAACTTCTACTCCCTCCGTCTTAAAAGATATTTCACTTTTTATTCACACAGATTAAGAAAGTAACAATTAAAGAAATAACAATTAATGGTTAAAGGACAATTTTATCCATATAACTTTTCTATTTACGCATCTTAAATAACACATGAGCAATTATTACATCGGAATAATGATTAAAAATTAATAAGGGTTATTGAAAATAAGATAAAATTTAATAAGGGTATAATAGACAATTTAAGGATTAACTATAATGCAAAAAAAGGAAAATAAATTATATTTTGAGACAAATTAAAAAGGAATAAGTACTTTTTTTCAAAAACTTTTAAAGATAGAAACATTATTCCATTAATATTCCTTATGTTCCGTTAAACTGACACCTGTTTATTTATTCTATATCTTCATATTACTTTTCACTTCAGAAAATTGAGGAGGTGTTAATTTTTTTTGTTCTAACTTTAGTTTTATATCTTAGGTTCCGTTCGTTCCGTAAATAACTTATTGAAACACCCCGTAATTTATTTTCAAAACTTTCGAATTTTTATTAAATCAAAAATCTCTATTTTCAACTCTATAGGCTATAAACACCAAACAATCTTAACTCGAGTCCATAGTTTTGCGAGCTGGGCCCAAGCCCAAATATATTGTCAGAATTTTCGATTTGAGAACAGTTAAAATTTTCGAGAAATAATATGAAGCTCCAACAATTAATTTATTATGAATATATATATTATCCAAAAATCAAATATCATTACTATTTATATTTTATTTTTATTGAGTTAATGGAAGAAATGTTACGGAACCTAATTAAATAAACCAAAATAAATCGAAAATCAAATTGATTTGTCGAAAACCAGCTTGAATTTTCTGAAAACCAAGTGAAAAACTCGAAAACAAAGTTAAATCGGGTCAAACCATTGATTTGGACCAAATCGGTTCGAATCGAACCAGAATGGCCCAAAAGTCTCTAGACCCGCCTCTCTTCTTTTTCTTTTCTACTCTTCTTCTTCTTCTGCATGCGACCTCGCTGCCTCTCCTCCAATCTCCAGCTTCTGACCACCAAATCTGGCGAGCCTTGATACCAAATGTAGAGTACATGAGAGGAAGCTATCTGTAGGTTTGCTTCGTGGAGATGGAGCCTAAAATGAGAGAGAATGCGATTGGAAAACGGGACGCCGCACGATGAGCTTCTCCGCCGACTCTCGCCGCTTCCAGTGGATTCAGTCAGTTAGAGGACCTTCGATCGACTCCTCCTGGTCTGGTGAGTGTTTCCCATCCTTTGGTTTCGACGATGGGGCTCCAGTGGTGAAACCACCATTGATGGCGGCATTCAGTTTCGGTCGGTGAGGGTTTAGGCCAAATCGGTCATAGGATCAACGATCGGAGCATGGATTTGAATTCTTGATGGAATTTTGAGGCTAGGGGTGCATGAATTGTGAAATTCTGGGTAAGATCGGTTTTCCGGCCACCGTGCACGGCGGCCGGCGTAGCAGTTCGGTGACCGGCTGACGACACTCTGGCGAGGTCCCAAGAGACAGAATTCTCTCCTCTTCGCCCTGATCATGGAATCGTCGCCCGATTCTCAATTGGTACGTTCTAAGACCAATTTCTCCATTTTTGGTATAAATTCTAAACTTAGTAATTATTAGGTAATTAAATGAATTTGAACGAATAATCAATCAAATATAATTTGCTAAGAATCGGTCAGTATAATGTAAATGCAAATTAGTTCTAAATATTGTTATATATATTTCATGAACATCAGTTTCAACTAGAAGGTTCGGTATTGAGATAAATTCCTAGCTAATATTTATGTAAGCTAATTTAAGAATTTTAATAAATATTGTTAGGAGAAGTTATAATTTAAGGCTTAGACAAGTAAATGATTTTAGAGCAATTAATAATAACATTGAATCATGCTTGGAGGTTAATATGAATTGTTAATTAATTAATTTGGAATTATTAAGTGTATATGTGAGTGTGGATGATATATTGTCTGAAGTGGATGGGTTGGTTGAATTGATTGCCCGATGGATGGGTTGTGTGAATTGATTGATTGAATAATTGATAAATAAGGTTATGGCGGACGGGATGAGTTGATTTGAATTGCTCAACGAATGGGCTTTGATATTATATTGTTGAATTATGGTTTAGTCAAATTTTAGGAGAGGTGCTGCCGAAATTTCGATAGAACCTACACTAGTTTTAATTAATAAATTTATTTAGATTAATTCTATAACTTAATACATAATAAATAAAGTGCTCTAATTATTTTATTATTATCATCATTATTCATTAATTGTTCAATTACTTATTTATTTTCATTATTATTGTTTATTATTATTATTTATTTTATCATTGTCGTTTATTGTTAATATTATTTATTTATTTATTTATTTGCATTTGAGTATGGATGTCTAATTGTGCATTGCATTCACCTACAAAAAAAACGCCATTTTGCGACCGACCAATCGGTCGCAAAATGGCAAAAATCGGTCGCTACTTTCAGTAGCGACCTATTGCGACCGACACCTATCGGTCGCAAAATCACTGGTCGCAAAATCAATTTGCGACCGATTGTCCATCGGTCGCAAATTTGCGACCGATAAATCGGTCGCAAATTGAATAATCGGTCGCAATTTTGGTCGTGGTTTAATTGCAAATTCAGTCGCAAATTTGGTCGCAAATAATCGGTCGCAATTTTTTAAATCGGTCGCAAATAGGTCGCAAATTGTAAATTCAAAATTATTATTTTGGTATCAACGGTCGCAAATCGCAAATGGTCGCAAAATTGGAAAAAAAAAAAAAATTAAATATTATTTTGAAACCAAAATTTTTCTGCACCTGTGAAAGTTGACATAAATGCATATATACACACACGCAATTCAAGAACAGTATAAATGTAATTTTTATTGTTCTGAACAAATTAAAATATGAAATACAAATGAAAAAATAAAAAGGTCGAAAATAAAATCTATATATGCTGCTGCTCATCTGCAGGATCCGATGTCGGATCGCCGGGAGGAGTACCTGCTGGATGTGATGTAGCGCCAGGAGGGGTGACCAAGGTATCGTCTGCAGCATCGGGATCAGGAGCCGATAGTGGCTGCTGCTGAGACGTCGAAGCATGTCGGTCTGTAGCAGGCGCAGGATCAGAGGAAGAAGTACCAGCACCTTGCTCACCGGACAGCCGCATCACATGCGCTCTAAGCTCTGCAATCTGTCTCTGCTGATCAGCAAGCTGAGCCCGTATATCATCATCATACTGCGAGTCAGTGTGCTCCGGCTGTCGTGCTGCGCTGGCTGTAGAAGCGTGAACTGCTGAGCCAGTGTAAAACTGTGATGCCTGAGACCCGATGCCGTATACCTTCCTCTTCTTCTCGCCCCCTGCAGCCTCGAGATAAAGCGCTACCTCGTCAATTCTTGACTCAGCTTCGGATTCATCGGTCTGAGAAGTAACAATACGCTCCCGAGCTGTAGTATAGTTCTCCTGAAAACAAAAAATTAATTAATCAATGCAATTGCAAGCTTTATTATATTGAACTTTGTACATCTTCGCAATGATTAGAGGATAAATGTAAATATTATTATTGTTACTTACATTGACGCTCAGCGCACGTCTGTCGACAAAGGTATTACGATCGTGGTCCTTCGTGTGAGTGTATCTAAACACCTCCATCGGTGTGGGCTCACGACCTAATTCTTTAGCCTGTAATTTTTATGCATGATATATTAATATATATGTCCTTTTTAAACATCAGTTTATTGTAAAGGGACTAGTTCACTTACTAATAATCGAGCTGTCTCTATAGCAGATATAGATCCGCCTGTGTGTCGCGAAGGTCCTGCTCCATCACCGCCAGTCTCACTGCGCCTGTTTTGTGCAAATATCTCCCGCTTTCTCTTGAATGCAGGATCCTCCCAAGCCTTTTGCCAGCTCTCCCATATCTCCTGAGACACGCACTGCTGCTTCTTACCGCTTCTTCTCATCCTATAGGTGAAGTCAGCGTATCGATCGGCGCATATTTCTCCCAGGCTACTTTCAGCATAGCCGTAATGGCCTCGTCCCATATGAAATGTTTCTGCAAAAAAATGAAATATAGCGTTTAAACACTAAGGATGTATCTTGAATTGTAAACATTGAATGATGATATAACTTAAACCAAAGAGTACCTGGAACTCCTCCCAATAAAAGTCTCTCGCCTCTTGTGGTACGGCATCCCATGTGTATCCTTCTTTATGCAGCTGTAGCTTGATTATCTTCAAAATTTGCCTCGCTGCTCGAGAAGATGGATATATGCTGAAAAAAAAACAGAAGTGAAATATAATTACACGAAAGCATCACAGTTATGAATAAGTACAAATATAATTACAAAATATGCCTACAGAAAATTTGAATAAGTACTTACTGTCCCGCTACCAAACTGAGGGTGATACGTGGATCTGATGAAGCTGCAAAAGAAATGACAAATGTTATAAATTTCTAGATAATTAATATATAATTAAAATGACAGTTATGACATTTATGATTACCTTGCACAGTGGGTGACTGTGCAGCTGGTGGAGTCTGTACTGGTCCAGAAACGGGTAGAAGAGGAGGAGCAAAGAGGAAGGAGCAGAAGGCTGTGATGGCGGCAGTACTGGACGCTGAGCAGAGGATGAAGCCCCAGACGTACCTGAAGAAGGATGTGATGGCGGCAGTACTGGACGCTGAGCAGATGAAGCCCCAGACGTACCTGAAGAAGGATGTGATGGCGGCAGTACTGGTCGCTGAGCAGATGACGAAGCCCCAGACGTACCTGACGAAGGACGAGGGATCGACCCTCCTCGTCCACGGGCACTGCGTCAGAGCCACGACCTCCACGCGAACCACTGCCGGACGCGTCAGAATCAAACGCTCTGCCTCTAGCCATCTGTACTGCAGATATCAGAACCTAGATAAAATGAATTTATACAATTATATGAATTGTAGAACATGTGGTAAATACGAGTAAACAAAGTGAATACCATTGAAATTCTTCATTAATAATATTAATTACATATACATTTATCAATTTGTAATAGTAAAATTGCTGTAAGTTTTAAGTGTCTTCAATATCATCTGCTTCCTCCTCCTCTTCATCAGCTTCCTCTTCTTCATATTCGTCTTCTGAGGTACCCATGATGATTTGATCTTCTTCCTCTTCATCATCTGATGCTCCTATTTCAACATAAGATCGGCTTTCATCATCCAATCTATCTGTTAAATCTTCAACAACTTGCATCGGTTGCGTTTCAACCCTAACTTCTTGAAATGCCTCCGATACTGCGAGTGAAGAAGATTGTTTCGTTTCAATGCATGAACAACTGATCTAGCCTTGATTTTACACACTGCCATCCAATCGCATCTATCTCGTTTAAACGATGGATATGGGACATAGTACACTTGTGCAGCTTGCATTGCCAAAACAAAAGGTTCATACTTTGTATATCTTCTTCTTTGATTAATATCAACCAGATTATACTTAGGATGAACCTTCGTGCCAGCATTTGGCGTAGGATCAAACCATTCACATTTGAATAAGATTGTGCACTTCATTGGTAGGCCTGGATATTCTAACTCCAAAACCTCAACCAATTTCCCATAAAAATCGTTTGACACGTCACTGTAGTTTGATCCCTTTATGCACACACCGCTGTTCATTGTCTTTCTGCTTCTCCCATAACCCTCAGTGTGAAACTTGTAACCGTTTACAAAGTAGCCAGAGTAGGCATTACAACCGGTAATGGCCCCTTTGCCAGATCCGTAATAAATCTGTTACGAATATCGCTTCCCGAGCTTCGAGCCTATGGGAAATAGTAATGACATGAGTCAGATTTAATAAATGTACATTACGTATTGTGTACATTGAAAGTAACTTACATAATATTTGAACCATTCTGCAAATTCCGTGTCCAGCTTTGCATCAACTGCAGTATCAGTCAAATTGATTTTGAAGCCGCAGAAGATTGATATATTCCCTATTTATGAACGAACCATATTAGCATAAGTATGATTTAACAACGGCCCACGTCAAGTCTAGAATGTTTACATTATTATACTTACTGTACATATGGTGTGATCTCTTCGCAATTCAATAAAATATAGGTTTGAGCCGCTTGTATCTCTGCATCAGTCAATCGTCTTTTTTTTATTTACCAATCGTACGCCCAGGGTAGGTGAAAATTTTTAGATTTCCTTCAAACTCAGATTGAACGCGATCTCCTCCGTCATCGTTACGTGGCACTCTCCGATGCTTGGTGAAAACATGTTGGTCAAAGTAGTGTGAACAGAATGTGAAGCTTCTTCCACCAAATATGCATTGCAAATGATCCCTCACCTTTGCCTTATTGCGCACATTTTTTTAATTTTCTGCAGGTGTCTGTGATTGTACAATGCCAATATATAAGTATAAGTTCAAATAAATGATGTAATCATTACAATGAGATGTTAGTGAATCACCTCTCAAATGGATACATCCATCGATATTGTACCGGTCCTGCTAAACGACATTCATAGGGCAAATGAACCGGTAGATGTTCCATAGAATCAAAGAAGCCGGGTGGAAAAATTCGCTCCAACTTGCACATCACAATTGGGATTTCTCGCGCTAATTGGTCCATATCATCGCATCGGATAACAGTCATCGTCAATTCCTTGAAAAAGAGACTCAATTCTGTCATTGCTTCCCAAATTTTTCCTGGTAATAATTCCCGGAATGCCACAGGAATCAATCTTTGCATGAAAACATGGCAGTCATGGCTTTTCATGCCAAACAATCTGTACTTCCTCATGTCCACACATCTACCCATATTTGAACAGTAGCCATCTGGAAACCTTAATGATCGTAACCATTCGCACAATAATTGCCTTTGGGGTTTATCTAAACAATAACATGCCTTCGGAAACTTACCAGTAAGTACAGTTTGCTCGAGTTCTGGTCGACGACAAATTTCCTTCATGTCTGCTCTCGCTTTTGCATTATCCTTGGTTTTCCCTTCAATGTTCATGACAGTGTTGAACAGATTTTCAAACACATTTTTTTCTATGTGCATGACATCAAGGTTATGACGGATAAGAAGTGAACTCCAGTATGGCAAATCCCAGAAGATGCTTCGCTTTTTCCACCCGCTATTCCTGCCAATTATTTATTTACCTCATCTGCACCCAACTCTGTAACTTTCATAAGCCCCAGATCTTCAATTTCTTGTAATATTTCTGCTCCAGACTTCACAGGTGGAGGGGGTTCACAATAGTCGTGTTCTTTCTAAAGCATTGTCGATTTCTCCTCCAAGGGTGAGATTCTGGTAAGAATTTACGATGACAATCAAACCAACATTGTTTACCTCCGTTCTTTAGTGTAAATGCATTTGTGTTTTCCATGCAATGAGGACAAGCCAATTTGCCAGCGGTACTCCACCCAGATAACATTCCAAATGCTGGAAAATCACTAATGGTCCAAAGCAAAGCAGCTCGCATTATGAAATTCTGATTGGTCGAAATATCAAATGTTTCAACCCCATATTCCCATAAATAATTAAGTTCGGCAATCAAAGGCTGCAGAAATACATCAATTTTATGTTTTGGATTAGTAGGCCCAGGAACAATAACACACAAAAACATATATTCATCTTTCATACACATTGACGGTGGTAGATTATATGGTGTCACAATGACAGGCCATGATGAATATTGTTGTCCTGATTGGCCAAACGGCTGAAACCCATCAGTACAAAGCCCAATCTGACTTCTCATTTCAGCAGCAAACACAGGATGAATGTTATCAAAATGTTTCCACGCTTCAGAGTCTGACGGATGAGTCATTATACCATCATCATATTCATGCAAAGCATGCCATGTCATGTGTTCAGCTGTCGCCTTAGATGCATATAACCTTTGAAGGCGAGGAATAAGAGGGAAATAATACATCTTCTTGAAAGCCTTCTCTTTTTGCTCTCTACCAGTCCCTTGACCCCGCCGTTGATATCTTGGAAGATTACAAAACTTGCATTCTCTGAATTTGAGTCAACACCCCAGAATATCATACATTATTACGACAGCAATCAATCTTTTCTACCGGTAGTCCCAACCCCCGAACTAATTTTTTTGTCCGATAAAAATTATCAACCATTGAATGGCCTTCAGGCAACATTTCTTTTGCTAACTGCACAAAATCATCGTAACACCTTTCTGAAAAATGGTGCTCCGCTTTCATGTGTAGTAATCGTGCAACAACAGACAGAACTGAATGATTCTTGCATCCAGGCCACAGTTCACTGTTAGCTGCACTTAGCATGTCAAACAATTGTTGTGCTGCTACGTTTGGCGATTCCTCCATATTATCCCAATCACATTGTACTCTACTCGCATCGATTACCATATCATTGCATTGATTGCCATACAGAAATTGATAAGGCTGAACTTCTAAACTTACCGGAATGGAGTGGCCTGACCCACTGGCAACTCGAGCTTCACCATGATGTATCCATTCATAATAATTTTCCACGAACCCATGTTTGCACAAATGAAGTTTCACTGTATCGATGTCTAAGAAGGCTCGATTTCGACACTTCTTGTGATTGCATGGACACCTCAACTTATTACCATCCATAAAACTGGGATTACCAACTGCAAACTGTATAAACGCCTCCAATCCTTGCAGGAACTCTTGTCTTAATATCCCATTGACCTCGAACCTCCAGTACATCCAATCTCGATTATTTTGCATTTTTTTTTCCTAATTAACAATGTGTTTATAAAGGGCCCTGTCATGTAATTGCATTAGTCTAAACCATCCTTAAAACATGCACCTAATGTAATGTTCAATTTACAACACTTATAACTAACTAAGGTTATTTCTATAATAAGGGTAACGATATTGCAAGTGTAAAATCACTAAGTTCATTTATTGAATACAAAGACTACTATAATAAAGGTAAGTGTACTATTCTACATATTGAATTTTTCGGAAAAAAATTCGGCAGCATTTCGGCACAACACAATCAAATCTCAAATACAGAAACAAATCAATAAACACTTCTATATCATACCAACATTCTCCAAAGGCAATATGGCCACTACTAGGCCTCCAATCCAAACTCATCATTCATTTAAGTCAAAAACATATTTAAGAGTAATAACGACAATAATATAAATTAAAGAAAAACACAGCCAAAACTTCTCAAGAAAGAGTTGCCAATAATTAAGAACATGTAATAACCTAAACACACAAAAATAATTTATATAAATTCCAATTATTCTTCAAAAATCTATATTATATTCTATCAAAGAAGACTTTGAAACTAGAACGAAGTGGTTGCAGACTTTGAAATGGTCTAATAAAGTAGCTATCAAATCAGTTAATTTTGTAATAAATTCGCTTCCGAGTTGGTGAGGTAGTTAAAAAAATTCATCCTTCTAACTCGTTCAATTTCTGGTGGTTGTGCAGTTGGTAATTATTTTTATTTAAGATGAGGGGAATGGATGTGATTTCAATTTAATTTTTCTTAGTTATTAATTGATTGTAAATATCTTTATTTTTTAAGAGTGATTAAAGAACATAAGTCAGAAACACGTGTTTTTTGGATTGTTGCCTTAGTAAGTTAAGTCTCAATCAATTGCTATCATTTTTGTTATTTCTCCAAAGAGATAAAAACCTTTCCCCTATATTAGGCCCATTTTATATTCTAAATGGAATATTCAATTTCCAATTACAAAAAAAAAAAAAAACTATATTTGTTCATAGACCATATATAAACTTTCAAAATATGAAATGGGTTGACGTAGTGCCGGATCTAGAGATAAAAGGAAAAGGAAAAATGAAGTTTTTGTGGGCTGGGCCTCAAAATGGATCAAGTTAATTATAATAGCTGGGCCATTAAAATCAAATCACTTTTTCTTGGTCTACTGTAGAATATACAGTTATTATATTGATGATGCCTGAATTTTCTTTTTTTTTTTTCTACTTCGATGTACAAATAGAAAATATTTATAATTAAGCGTGAAATAGTATTTTGGTACAATTAAGTGCGTTTAATTGGAAGTTTCCACCTGAAAATCAAAATTAGCTAGTTTTTTTTATTAGTTAAAAAAAGATATAACCAGTAAAAAATAATAAAAATTGAATGGATATTTAATATTTTGATATCATTCATTGTGTAAAATGATTTATATTAAATTTTCAGAGAAATAATACGGTGAAATGCACTTGATTCCAATATTTTCAATAATTCATATCTTTAATTCTAATTTTTCTCTTAATTTTATTCCGCAAACAAACGCATGCTAATAGATTAATTGCCAGAATTGTCAATCACAATCGCTTAAGGTAACAATACTAATAATAATAAACAACAACAATAATACTAATATAATAATAATAATAACAATCACAATAATAATAATAAAAACATTAATAATATTAATAACAACAACAATAATACTAATAATACTAATAATAATAATATAATAAAAATAAATAATACATCACAATAATAATAATAAAATAATAATAACAATAATAACAATCACAATAATACTAATAATAATAATAGTATCGGTCACAATAATACCAATAATAATAATAATTAATAATAATAATAATAACAACAGCATTAAATAATTATAATAATAACAATAATAATAATAATAATAATAATAATATAATAATAATAATAATAATAAGAACAGCAGTAATAATTAATAATAACAATAATAAAATAATAATAAAATAATAATAATAATATAACATCAATAATATAATAATAA
>NW_028322422.1:0-42589 GCF_041381405.1 Jatropha curcas | reverse complement strand
AGTGATTGGAATGAGAGGGCATCGAAAAAGATAGAGTTTGTTATTTTGGCAGGGGGTCTCTCTCTGTGTATCGGGCTGGTCCTGGGGGTTGCTTGCAACCATTCTTTTATTTTATTTTTTCCCTTTCTGTTGTTATCTTCCCTGTTCTTCAATCAAGTCCTGCCTGTAAATCTGAATTCTCATTTAATGGAAGTTCCAATCTCTAATTTCATCTAATCTCTATTTCTTCTTCTCTTTCTTTTACTTATCTCTGCTGCGTTCTTAACTCTAACACATCATCAAACTAAGCTTCTCAAAGTTAAGTCTTGAAAATAAAATTGTAATTAGTTATTTTGATTCTTATTCCTAGGAATGCAACCACCTTCTCAAGCCCCATTAGTGAATTTCAAAGATAATGTTGAATTGTAGAAACCATTAGGATTGTATCCACCTTACATGGAACATTTAATGCTTTTCACTTTTTGACTGTCCTGCTCTTTCAGCACCTAACTGTGAGGAGTGCGAGCATCGCCATAAGCAAAATGTAACAAGCATATGCTTGTTGCTAACCCTGTTACTCTTTGATTTTGAAGTTCAAGAACTGGATCTAAATGTGCTCCTGCCCTCGAGTCATTCATTCAATGGAATAAAATTTCTGGCGATTCTACTGAATGATCATGTCTGCTACTTTTCCTTATCCCCTCCATGCCTTCCCAATTTAAAGAATTTGTTAAGTGTATGAGATGATGACAATACTGTTTGTAATAAATGGAAGAGAAAATATGCTTTTAAAGGACAGGACACTTCACTACAACTAATAATTATGATTTTGTTATGTTTTAAATTACTTTCAACTAATTAGTTTAGCATTTAAGACTGCTAACCTCATGTATGAATTACATGCAATTAATGAATTAACCATGACTTAATGGCTGTAATAGCCATTAACAATCATTACTATCAAGTAAACCCTGAAAAGCATTTTGATGATGATCTGAATCGGACGTTACTATCAAGTATACTGTAGCAGAAACTTCAAATGCTATCATGTGCCGACTTCTCTTGAAACTATGTTATTGACAAGGCCATACCTCTAATTACTCATACTACTTAGTGATAAAAGCTATATAAATTTATAATATTCCAGTAAGTGTTGTTGCAATTAGCAGTTTCGTTGAAAAAAAGCGAAGCATCTTACAGACAAGCATCTTAGAGACTATGTGCACGGTAATGGTAGTACTGCCATTAGATTTCCAAAATTCTCTCATGCTAGATTTCATCAGATGGAAGATGGTTGAAACTGAAGAAAACGTTGTTGTTAGCTTTTCATTAATAGTTTTTGATACTGCTAATCGTCATTGTATTCATTTGAAAACACGAATGTTATCACTTGAAGCTGTTCAGTAGTAAGAGGATGATACCTATTCTGTAGTACTCAGATAGAAATCTAATCCACAGAAAATGTACTACTTTCAGCATGATTATTCTGTGTAACAGTAATAATTGTATCTGAAAATATGCATTTCCTTGCAGTCCGGCACACCAATCGCAGGAATTATGTCTCTGTGTCAATTTGAAATGTCCCTTCCTTAGTCATCTATGGAACCCGAACAAGCTAAAGTCTTGATGATATTTGGAACCAAATCATCCATATATCTGGCTAGAATATATCTTGAAAAGCAAATTAGGCCTGCCACAAAAACTTTGCCAGCAAATTACTGGGTAATGCTAACCTATATCACAGACCACTCAGTAATTCATGGAAATGGAAATTACTGTCTGCTTCAAATTTACAAAACATTGATATAGCATAATACACAAGATGCTTTTTATTCTTCTTTCTGTAGAAGTAGGATATGTTAGACAGGGATAAACTTGTAAATTCAAATCTGATGTATATATTTATTTTGTTCTTTTATAAAACTGATAATGCTCTGCCATCAAGTTCTGTAGTTTTATTTGCATTATCTATTCTATTTATATAAACAAAGGTTGATGAAACAATCTCTCCCTGTGCATTCAACACAACTTAATACCTTGACTGGAAAAGGTTCTGGTCTAACATTTAACATTGTCTAGTTTAACAAGTCTGTTTTGGCACAAAGTGCATTATCGAATCATCTTTGACTAGAAACAAGGCTTGTGTAATGATTTTTCAGTTTTCATGGATATACTTTCATTTTAATAGACTTGGTGATGGTTAGTCTTCCTCCATGCTTGTAATATTAATATCTAATAAAATTGTTAGTTGTGATAGATTGGAAAGTTGCTGCGTTCTTGATATTATTTTCCTCTCACTGGTATGATCTGCAAAATTTTTACATGTAAGTGAATTGTATTCTGGACAGGGGCTGCTATTTCCAGGTTGGGAATTCAGTGAAGCTTGGTATGTCAATTCCTACTGCCTTCAGAATAGCACTGGACACTTGGGCATTATGGGTGCAGAACGCGATTGACACAAATAGAACACGTGTCTTCTTTAGGACTTATGAGCCATCTCACTGGAGGTACTTCTTCAATACTGAGACAGTGATGTGAACACGAGCCTTTTCTGTTTCCCAGTTTGTACCTATTGTAAAACTACTTTGTTTGTGGGTGCAAACTTTTCTTGAAGCCCATTGTTCCCTTCTCATTGAAGATAATATTATATTTTTGCTTCAGCCTTTTATCTCTTCGACAAGCACAACTTCTCTACTTGGGTTGTGCATGTATCCTCTTAAAAGCATAACAAATTTGACTCTTATGATTTTACTTCAGTCTTTGGCTATAGTCCATGGGGGAAATTCTACCATTTGGCTTTTTATAATCTTGTAGTTTATTCTTTTTTACCCTTCCTGCTAGATTTCATTGCAAGTGGCACATACTCTCTTCGACATGACTAATAATGGTCTTTGTTGTCTGCATCAGCGATAAATTCCACAGGTTTTGTAATGTAACTAGGCAGCCAGCATCAAATACAGAAGGGAGGAACAGAAGTATATTTTCAGACATCACAATGGAGGTGGTAAAAAAAATGACAGTTCCTATAACCATACTTCATATAACATCAATGTCAGCTTTCAGGAGTGATGCACATGTTGGCAAGTGGAATGATAACTTACCTATACCTGATTGTAGCCACTGGTGCTTACCTGGAATACCAGATATGTGGAATGAAATTTTACTCTCTCTCCTGCTTTACCAACCATAGAAGTTCTTGCTAATGGTGATGTGAGTGTCAGCTCTTTACTGCCTTCTGCTATTATTCCTTCAACTTTGCTTGGGTGCTTTTCAGCATACTTGGCAATGTCTGCTGTGTTTGTCTGTGTGTTTGACCAGACAAAGATTGAATTTGAATCTCCTTTAGGCTAGAGTTGTAATTCAGTTGAGTCGATACACTATAGAGCTTGAACTCGACTCAATTCGAAAACTTGAGACTCAGAACTTGATTTTGAGTTCAATAAATCTCTTGCCCAATTACTGTGATTGTTCTAAATGAAAACCAGAGTAGCTGACTGCAGCATAATGACATTAAGTTTGCTTTTCATTTAGCAGCATAATGTTATCCATTACCATCGATCCTTGATACCTATAAGAGGTAATGAAATTTTATTTAATGCTGTTAAAAACCATCTTTTGCTTTCTCTTCTTACCCAATACCTTGGTTGTGTAGGTTTGGGAGGGTTAACTAGAGCACAGTAGTCCCAATGCCTTCTAAAGTCCAGTGTCTTATTTTCACCTCGTCTTAACACCATTAATGCCAACTGAAATTCTTGATATTCTCCGACAAATAAAACCTTAGGCCTCAGTGTAAAAAAACAGAATTAATTACTGACATCACTCCATTTTTGTTATTGTGATTGCAATCAATATTTCGTTTGCACTGAAAGGCGGTGCGTTTGTAACAGCATTTCAATTATCTTTCATAAATGCAGATTCCGGACATGCACAGAACTGAACATTGGTTGATATCTGTGAAAGGAGCAATCAGAACCTCTGGTCTGCAAGGTGTGCTTGTCTCAATGGCAGGCCATAACGCTGGAGTATTGGGTTTGGATTCTCTCTTCATCTCTCTTCATTTTCTCTAGGTATCCTGTGGCAGTTTCTGCAAATATCCTGCAAACGTTGATTTTTCATGGGCTTCCCAAGGGAAATATAGAATTACACAGAAGATACCTTTTTTTTTTTTTTGGGAGACTAACTTTTTCATTCGTTAACCAATTGTTCATTACGAGTGAAGGGTGTCTGTTCAGTATGTAACAATATTTTTGTTGTATATTTTTGGCAAAATTTTTGTTGAAATGCTAAAAAGAAAAGGAAATGAAACAGAAATTCACTTTTGTGCTATATAGAAGGCCTGTTTTCAATGGTTACATCTCCTCTCCCATTCTATAGCATAAGAGAGAAAAACCAGCACTTACGCCAGCTTCCAATGTTCCCTATCATGGAAATACTTTTTTGACCATTACATATATAAAAGTAAGCACGCATTAATAGTCATTGTTTCAGGTATCAATACCAGTAGAATCATCTAATTTCTGATTTCAGGTCATGGTTCAAAATTAAAGTAACATTCTATTTTTGGATGAGCAAAATAACAAGGCTCGATAACTTAAGAGAGCATTTGCAGACCCGTTGGTTGGGAATATCTGGGATTTATTTCTGTTCACCGAAAGCAGGGGCATGGACAAGTTAAGTTACTAGGATAACTGGATTTAATTCATAAAATATTTGAAATTTAATCGACTTGGGTTCAAGGTACTACCTAGATTCAAGTCAATCTTGCTTCCTTTTTTTTTTTTTTTTTTTTCTTTTGAGCATTCTATTTTATATAATTTTATTATGATTACATAACATTTAAATAGAAGCTGATTTGATATTTATTTTATCATTGATAGATAAAACTTATTGAGCTTATGTGATAAGGGACTCTTGCAGGAGACACTCTTGCAAGAGATTGAACTCCTAATTTCGCCCTAAAAGCTATCTTGTAGAAAAAAGATTGAACTCAGCCTTATACACTAGTCCGGGATGTACTCCGCGGGCGATGTGGGACGCATCATTATGTATAGTTTTGAGGCTTGAGTTGAGCTCTAAATAATTTTCCGCAGGCTTGGAATAAAATTGTCTTGAGACCTACGCCCACAAGCTGTCTATGTAAAATAAGAATAGCTTCTGTAGAATAATATTCATACTAAGAAAGAATGAAAACTTGTGACTAGTAAGTAATTAACAAATAAAACAAAGAAGTGTTTTTTAATTCAATCAATGACAGCTCTTAAAAATCTTGGCATGACAGTCAAGTAACTAAAAGCTTAGAAGCATGCAAATCATTAGACAATTCCAAATCCCACTCATCAGTCCAAACTACAAATAGGCAGGCCATATTCTCCACATCTCAGCACCAACATAACACAATCTATCAACTATCGTACCTTTCTCAGATTGAAATGGCTCATATTGATAATTATAACTTCCCTTACTTTCCTCTTCCTCCACCACATAATCCTCTGCCTCCCCATATGTTTCTCCATCCCCTCCGAAAGTGCCCCCTTCTCAAAAGCCCCACCATCTCCAAAAGTGGCTCCACCTCATAATCCTGTTATGCCCCCACCATTCCCAAAGCCAGGAACTCCGCCCAACCATCCATTTCATCCACCTCCATCTCCAACAGTGGCACCACCACATAATACTCCCCCCTCCCCTCCAAGAGTAGCTCCACCACATAATCCCATTATGCCGCCACCATCTCCAACAGTGGTACCGCCTCATAATACTCCCTCCTCTCCACAAGTAGCTCCACCACATCGTCCAATTGCGCCACCACCACCATTCCCAGTACCTGGAACACCACCCAATCATCCCCCAGCCCCTGCAGCAAAACCACCCAGTCACCCAAACTTCCCCCCACCACCACCCCATCCTATTTCTCCCCCATCACCTCATCTTGTTCCACCCTCACCCCCAACACCAGGACATCATTCAACTGTCATAGTGATTGTATTTGTCTCGCTTGGTGGTCTGTTCTTTCTTGCATTTCTCTCTGTTGCTCTCTGCTGCTTCGTTAAGAAGAGAAAGGAAAAAATAGTTCAGAAAACTGAACTCATAGATTTTGATGAACACACGAAAGTTCAGGAGGCCATTGTACCAGGACCACATGGTGAGAAACCAAGATACTAACCATTGAAGAGGATGTACACTTTGACGAGGTGATTAAGAAAAATGAAAAAGTGCGTCAAGGTTCACACACAAAATCGTCACACCAACATCCTCAGGTTTATGATTTGGCAGCCTCCTCTTCCACCTCCAATCAGAAATATCTTGAGCACAAACTCTGATTACAAAGCAAATAATGAAATAAGTTGCAGCGTAATCATATATTTTTTAATCCAATGTCCTTAATAAGATGGTACTTGAAAATTCTCTCTATTCTTTCGGAAGGTTGTCAAAAATGTTTTGATGCAATAATAAGTAAAGCTTGTGATATGCTGATTTAATTGAAATCCAAACAAACCTTTCAAGAAAATTAAATCCAGAACTATCAATATTGGGGTAGAAAGAAGAAATGGAAATGACACAAAATCTAGAGTAGTGGTATACTTGCATAATTTTGCCACCACGATAGTTGAGCTATAATTGCATGATATCAGTGTCCTGATATGAGTAGGCAGAGTTCATCCAACATCAAAATCAACATGAAACATGAAACATGAAAGTGAACCTTATGCAATATATACCTCTCCATAATTAATTCTTTGGGGTATTGTTGTTTGCAAAATTTTGTACAGTTAGTGTTCCTGGAAATCACAAGGCAATGCCATCACCTTGATCATGTGATCTAATGTATCGCATATCAAATTTGTCTGTGTATGGGAATTGTCCCCTTGGTAGAATTTACATATTGTTCCCGCAATGGTTATCCAGCTACAACCAGGAGTTTTCACCAGACCTAGTTCTCTCATCCTTGTTCTAATTCTTATTATGCCATCCCAAATACAGTGAGATTCATAAATATGAAATAAGGCTATGTAATTGCTAGAGTTTCTCGGCTCCATTTCAAAAAGATGATGAGCTGCTATTTCTCCAATCTTGACATTCTTGTGCATCACACAACCAGCTAGCAGGGCACCCCAGACACTTGCTGTTGCTGCTAATTTCATATTCTGTACCAATCCAAGTGCTTCTTCAATATGTCCACAGCGACCCAAAATATCAACCATGCAAGCATAATGCTCTATGCTAGGTTCAAGCCCACAATCTGGCAATATGGAATAAAATATCGTGCGGCCTTGATCTATTAGACCTGAGTGACTGCAACTAGCCAAAACGGCAGTTAGGGTAACAGGGTTAGGTTTCAATCCACAATCTTTCATTTTCCTGAAAAGATCCAGTGATTTCCCTCCTTTCCCATGAATTCCATAACTAGATATCATTGCAGTCCATGTAACCACATTCCAATTTGGCATTCTACTAAAAACCTTCTCTGAATTACCCAAGCACCCACATTTTGCATACATATCGATCAATGAATTCCCAATTGCCACATCTCCATCAAACAGAACATTCTTTAAAACTTGCCCATGAATTTCCTTTCCTTTCATCAAGTCACCCCTCCACCACAAGCATTCAAAATACTTGGAATAGTCATAGCATCGACCTTTACCCTTTCCATAACCATACTTCCAAACAAACTGTAAGCCTCTGCACAGAAACCAGCCTTCCCATATGCTGAAATCATCAGATTCCAAACACCAGAATCCTTCAATGGCATGCCAGAGAAAACTCTCTTTGCATCGACCAATTGCCCATATTTCACATAAAAATCCAAACAGCCGTACCCACAATAACATATCCTTCAAGACCAAGTCTAATCACCCACCCATGAAGCACCCACCCCAGATAACAATCTCCTCCTCCAACAGATGCCTTAAACAACTGAGGCAAGGTATAGTGATCCGGTCGAAAACCAAGCTTTAGAAACTTATGAAAAACACTAATAGCATCAGAATAAAGAAAATTCTGCACATACGAAAACAACATAATGTTCCATGAATGCATGTTTTTGTCACACATTCTATCGAACACTTTGCGAGCATCTTGAAGAACCCCGGATCTAGAATAAGCTAACAGGAGATCAGTTTGGAGAGTGACATCGGTAAGGTAGTCATTTACAAGGATTTGGGCGTGGGTTTGCCTGGCCGGAGAAATTGCATAGTGAAGAACAGAGTTTCGCAGCGGAGAAGAAAGGTGGCGAACTGTTTTATAAGACATCGATTTGAGTTCTTTGAATGTTTGAATTCAACTGTCCAGTAATAAGCTCATGGCCACCGGTTCTGAACCGAACCGTATTATCAGACCAAAACTATTGGTTTAAAATTTTGAACAGAAATTTGTCCATGACTGCATAAAGTTTACATGAATGTTAAAATATGAATACGGAAGTGGTCCAGAATTAGTGGTTATTCTATATGCTATTCTGAAAATTTTAAAAGCCTATTTGAAAATTTTCTAATCCCATTCTGAAAATTTTCTATTTTTTATAATCATTTAGGCTATTCTATATGCTTTAAAAGTCTAAATAAATCTTTTATTTCATGATACACTTTATTTAAAAAATTAAAAATTTTTAAAAATAACATGGTAAAAAACAAAAAATTTAGTTTAATTTTTTTTACTTAGTTCAAAATTACATTATTTGAAGCATTTTTCAAATTTTTCTATAATTTATTTAATTAACGTTTAGACAAAATAAAATAAAAATTTATTTGATTATTTTGTATTTGTTTGTAAGTTAATTAATTTTATTTTTGGCACGCTCTCAAGCTAAGCTATTAGAGGCACGCACAGTGGCGACACCACTATTGCTAATTTCAATTCTTTTTTATTTCTAAATTGTTTTTGCTAAGGTTCATTGATGCCTCAAAAAATACACTGTGGAAATGAATATGTTGGATCACTGGACTCAGAAGAAGTTTCTGCTGCAATCCTTGTGGAGCTTAAACACCTAAACAGACTTCAGTATTCCTTGAAGTTCGGATTTAAGTAGTGCATCCGAACTTAAGCAACTTAAATTAGGGCTGCACATGAATCAGATTGGGTCAAATTTATTGATTTAAAGTACCTGACTTGTACATACGGGTCAATAATTTTGACCTAACTCAACTCATTAAATGCGTAATCCTGAGGGTTAAAAATAGATTGGATACGGATTAAACGTAAACTCGCGGGTCAAATAAATAATAATAATAATAATAATAATAATAATAATATTTTTAAATAAAATACAACTCTTTAAGAGGATTACTAAAAAATAAAATATACTTTAAAACTTAATTATACAATAATTTTCACAAACTACAAATATATTCCAATGACAATGTTAAAATTAAATTTCTTAACATGATCATTATTATCATCATCATAATCATAATCAACGATAAAAAATTAAATTTTCTAATAAAAAAGACAGCCAGTAAAATTAAAATACTTAGTAACATAATTAATAATATGTTTTAAAGTACAATATGCTCCAATAACAAAGGTAATATCTACTAAATATGTAAATAATTTAGTATTTATATTCAAATTGCAAATCAAATCAAATTAACTAAATAATGCATAATTTATTTATGGGTTGGGTCAGATCTATGCGGATTTATCTATTGAATCCTTGACCCAACCCAACTCGTGAATTATAAAGATGACCCGCTCAATCCAACCTATTATATCTTCAAACCCGTCGAATCGGGTTGGATTAGATTGGGTTGGGTCGCTCGAGTTGGGTCGGATTATATCGGGTTATGTGCAGGTCTAACTTAAACACTTAAACAGATTTACGCAGTCCTTGAAGTTTCGGCTTAAACAATTCATGTCGAGCTTAAGTAGCTCAAACACCTCAACGGACTTAAGCAACTCGAACACTTAAACAAACTTAAGCAATCCTTGAAGTTCAAACTTAACACTTCATGTCGAGTTTTAGCAGCTCCAACAATCAAACAGACTTAAGCATGTTGAATAATCTTTAATATAGCCCAGATCTATTGTTCATAAAATTGTTTGACAAGAATATATAATAATCGGAAGCGTACCTTGAGCCATAACGACAGATCTATGTATGGGTTACCTCGTTGCGGCAATTCGATTCTCACTGTAACAACAGATCTACGTTTCTTCACTCTGGCCTTTTGTCCGTAAGTGCTCTCTTAATGGTCAGAGAATAATCAACAGCTGCGGGAGTTTCTTTATGAGCTCTCTCAAACAAACTATCTCCGTATGTGTTTGAGGGAGATGTCACACTCTCTTGTTTCTGTGTTAACCCTAATCTGTTGATTCCTTTATCTTTTATAAGGCAGAGGAAGGGTATTAAAATCCTAACTGGCTCTATCCATTAAACCCAATAACCATCATCTTGGGCCACCTTAATTAGAACCAGCCCTTTAATCACACGGGCCACATACAGATTATTAAATAATCTAACAATCTCGCACTTAGCCCATGTGCATTTCTTGAATCTATTATGTTTACCTTAATTAGAATTAAGATGATCGGATTATGGCGGTCACAAGTCATTAATCGACATGATTCCTTCCATATATCACAGATCAGTTCAATTCATAAAACTTTAGTGGAGAAACTATTCAACAATCAATACATTGTTACAATCAACTGTTATTGTTATCTCACTCAAACCATTATTGTATACATCTATAATGTGGATAACACATAAATAAGCAAACACATCTTTAATTGAATTCCTAAGTGTCACAATAATATGAGCAAAACAACCATACGTATATATATATATATATATATATATATATATATATATATATATATATATATATATATATATATATATATATACAAGTTTAAACATCATGCTAACAAGGACTTATCTATAATGCCCATCCTATCAACATGGCCAGTGAAGATTTTGGGTGGTAAGCCTCTAGTTAGCGGATCCGCTATAATCAGATCAGTACCGATATGCTCAATTGACACTTTGTGTTTTTGCACTTCTTCTTTCACAGATAGGTACTTTAAATCCATGTGCTTTGCACCCTTAGAGTACCTATCATTCTTAGAGAAGAAGACAGCTACGGAATTGTCACGGTTTAGTTATACTGTCGACAATGCCTAGACCTGAGACAAAGTTCCGCAACCACAATGCATGAACAGTGGCCTCAAAGCATGCCATAAATTCAGACTCCATAGTGGAAGTAGCAATGACAGACTGCTTTCCACTTTTCCATGATATTGCTCCTCCGGCTAGAAGAAACAAGTAGCCAAATGTAGACTTTCTTGAATCTACACAACCGGCATAGTCTGAATCCGAGTATCCCACCAGTTCTAGATGGCTGGACTTTCTATAAGTGAGTATATGATCCTTAGTGCCTTGTAAATACCTAAGTACTTTCTTTGTAGCTTTCCAATGGTCCATCCCGGGATTACTTTGATATCCCCCTAACATTCCTACGGCGAAACTAATATCCGGCCGAGTACATGTCTGAACATACATTAAGCTCCCAACCGCTGACGCATATGGAATAGACTCCATCTCTTTATGTTCCAAATCATTTTTAGGACATTGCATTTCGCTGAACCTATCTCCTTTCTGAATTGAAACTATTCCTGCGGAGCATTTTTCCATTCTGAATCTCTCAATACCTTATCAATGTAAGCTCTTTGAGACAATCCTAACAGTCCTTGTGATCTATCACGGAATATTTATATTCCAATCACAAAGGATGCCTCTCCCATATCTTTCATTTCAAAGTTATTAGAGAGAAAACCCTTTACATCATGCAACAACCCAACATCATTCGCAGCAAGAAGAATGTCATCAACATATAGGACTAATGATACGAAATCGAGACCACTCAACCATAAAGCTCAAGGAAGCATGGAGGGCATCTAAGTTTCTCACATTATTGAAAGCACATGTTGAGTTGGACACGTCTGCTACAGTAAATTTGACTTTTTTTCTACAGTAACTTTGACTTGAAGGCTTGTAGAAGCACGCCCGTGCAAGATAGCACGCCCTAGACCGTGCACTCTACTGCCTCTTGCAAGGGAAACTCATGCATGCGCGCACGCCCGTGCCAATTAGCACGCCCCAAACCGTGCACTTCTTTGCCTCTCGCGAGGGACACATGAACATGCGCGCACGCCCGTGCCAATCAGCACGCCCCAGGCCGTGCACTTCTCTGCCTCTCGCGAGGAACACTCATACATGCGCGCACGCCCGTGCGCCTTGGCACGCCCTGGACCGTGCAACTGTCTGCCTCTCATTAGTTAGTTAGCTTATTTTGTGTTTTTGCAATGCTAATGGGTTGGGCCTCCAATATTTCGTCCACCCTTGAATAATTAGCCTTATTTTGATTAGATTTAGTCAATCTTTAGTGGATTTGGATTAGATCTCCAAATCCTTAAGTTGTTATGATTTTATTAGTCTTATCCTTAGTTGGTTTAGATTTGCTAAATCCTACTCCTTAGCTAACTCTAAATCCTTTAAGGATCTGGACCTCTTAGATTAGTATAAATAGCTTGTTATTTTGTAAATATAAATCAATTATTCAATCAATTAAAAGAGAGGTTTTTCTTCTTCCATGCCTTTGGCGTGTTCATGTTTTTAGAGAGTGTGAGATTGCATTCTTCTAATTGCATCAAGAATCAAGGTAAACTTATCAATTCTTTGTGGCGTTTATCTTATTCTTTTACTCTATTATTGGTGTTCTCGCTTCTTTAAGCTTTGGGTGCCATAGAGGGGAGTTTATTCTAGATCTTTGATCTCTTCCAAAACTTGTCATTGAGTTCATGAAATTTATTTTCATTGGGTTCCGCGTCAACTAACATAATGAGCTTGCTCCCACTGACCTTCATATAAATATACCGATCAACAGTGTTTTCTATAAAACCATATGAAGTGATGGTATTATTGAACTTAAGATACCATTGACGGGAAGCTTGCTTCAATCCATATATTGACTTCTTTAACTTACACACCAAGTTTTCCTTTCCTGTAACCACAAACCCCTCTGGTTGGTCCATATATACTTCATCCTCTAAGTCACCATTAAGAAATGTTGTCTTTACATCCATTTGGTGAAACTCTAGATCATAATGAGCCACCAAAGCCAAAATAATTCTTAAAGAGTCCTTTTTGAAAACTGGAGAAAAGGTCTCTTTATAATCAATGCCATCCTTCTGAGTGTAACCTTTAGCAACAAGTCTGGCCTTATATCTTTCAATGTTGCCCTTAGAGTCCCGTTTGGTCTTAAAAACCCATTTACAACCAACTTGTTTTGACCCCTCAGGCAACTCGACTAAATCCCAGACTTGATTGTCACTCATTGATTGCATTTCTTCCTTCATGGCATTAAACTACTTTTCAGAATTATCACATTCCATGGCTTTCTGGAAAGAGACTGAATCCTTATCAATGCCCAATTCACATTCATGCTCAAGTGAGTAAACCACATAATCATTAGAAATAGCTGGCCTTTTTTAACTTTGTGACCTCCGTAATGCTATTTCATGTGAAACCACTTGATCATTCGTGAATTGTTCATTATTTGCTGGTTCATCATTTATATGGTCATTTTGTGGGTTCGAAATGTTGTTTTGTTGTTCAACCATGTTGTTAAATCGTGATACAACAAGTGGAACAACAACCGAAGAAGAGACATTAGGAAAATCCATCTGAGTTGGATTTTCAATCTGAATCTCTTGCACATTCACTTTGCGTGGTTCACTGCTCCCACTAATTTGGCCATTTTCAATAAACCGAGCATTACCAGACTCAACAATTCTCGTGCTATGGTTAGGACAATAAAATCTGTACCCTTTTGACTTTTCAGGATACCTATGAAAAATCCACTAACCATTCTAGCATCAAGCTTCTTTTCATGTGGATTATATATCCTTACTTCCGCTGGGCAACCCCAAACATGAAGATGCCTCAGACTAGGTTTCCTTCCCGTCTACAGTTCATAAGGGGTCTTAGGAACTGCCTTACAAGGAACCCTATTAAGTAAATATGCAGCAGTCTTTAATGCATGCATCTATAATGATAAAGGTACAGTACAATTATTTAGCATACTTCTAACCATTTCCATAAGAGTACGATTCTGCCTTTCAGCTACACCATTCTGTTGAGGTGTACCTGGCACTGTGTATTACGCACAAATGCCACGACTTTCAAGGAACTTTGCAAATGGACCTGGACATTGTCCATTTTCATTAAATTTACCATAATATTCACCACCTCTATTAGATCTCACCACTTTAACTTTTCTATTTAACTGCCTTTCTACCTCATTAATGAATATCTCAAGGATATCCACTGATTGAGTCTTTTCATGCAGTAAATATACATAACCGTACCGTGAGAAATCATCGATAAAGGTAATAAAATATTTTTCACCACCCCAAGAGGGAACATCAAAAGGGCCACATATATCAGTGTGTATAAGTTTAAGTAATTCACTGCTTCTTGTGGCTGGAGTCTTTAATGTGTGCTTAGTTTGCTTACCTTTAATGCAATCTATACACACGTCCCAGTCAGTGAAATCCAATTGACGTAAGATTCCACCTTTCACTAACCTCAAAATCCTTTCTTTGGATATGTGACCTAACCTTTGATGCCACAAGAAAGCAGAACATTCATTATGTGCACTACGTTTAATACCTATATTGTGTTCAACATTAAACAGGGATTCATTAAATTCAGCATCAAGATTAAAACGATACAAACTATCAATCAAAGTACCAGAACCATAATAGTACTTAAGTTTGTACAATGAAAAAACACCATTACAAATCTTAAAACTGAAACCAACATTATCCAACCTCCCTACAAAAACTAGATTTCTAGCACATTCAGGAACATAGAGACACTTTTCAAGATCCAGATAACGACCAGTGTCCAGGATCAATCTATAAGTCCCAATTCCTTCTATTCGTGCCTTCATTTTGTTTCCCATGACTATGAACTTTTTAGTTTCGTTTATGGGTTGGATCGAAAGAAATCCTTGTATAATATGAGACACATGAGTAGTTGCACTAGAATCTAACCACCAGGTATTATTAGGCACTTCAATAAGATTTGATTCAAAACATACTGAAACATAAAGTATACCTTTCTTTTCAAACCAAATCTTCCTTTTAGGACAATCCTTCTTGAAGTGACCATTCTTCCTACAGAAGTAGCACTTCAATTCCTTACGGATTTGGCCCTCATTAACCTTCATTGGGGCACTGTCCCTTTCTTGCCTTTCTTCCCTGATTTGTTATTGCTGCTGCTAGCTCCATTTTGAAAAGTGAGATTGATGGAGTGTTACTTCAATTTCTTTAATCTCCCTTCCTCTTGTATCAACATGGCCTTGATTTCCTAAATGTTCCATTTTTCCTTAAGGGTGTTGTAATTCACCTGAAACTGACCAAACTCAAGAGGAAGTGAGTTAATAATAAATTGAACTAAAAAGGATTCACTCACATCCATTCCCATTGATTTCAATTTGGCTGCCAAATTCTGCATGCCAGTCACATGATCATGAATGGATTGTGACCAATCAAACTTCTTGGTCGTCAGCTCACTCATCAAGGATCCTACGATGGACTTATCAGCTATGTCCGATTGGGAGTATTCCTTAATTTTCAGCATGTACTCTCTAGCATTGTCTGTTCTGGGCATTGATGGCTTAACATTTTTAGCCATTGTCATCCTCATTAAGTTCAAGCTCAGCCTGTTAGACCGCTCCCAAGCCTCATAATGGGACTTGTTAGCTTCAGTGCTGGTCTCTGTAATGGCTGCTGGCTTTTCAGAGACTAATGCCAAATCCAAGTTCAGAACTCTTAACTGATAATGGATTTGTTCGGACCAATCAGCATAGTTCAATCCATTGAACTTAATCAACCCAGTGCCCATAGCAACATGTTAAAAGAAGCTGCAACATTACACAAATACTCATACGTTAATGCTTTGAGTAAACATAAAATGGATTCAAACCAATAACAACTTTAATTATGCATCTAGATTCACCTTTAGGTAATATTTAAATGCATAGCTTTAATCATTAATGATGCCAATAAGAAAAATACTTTAATAGACTTTCATTGTGGAGCAACTTGCGAGCCTTTATGCAAGTCAGAGAGAAGCATGCCCGTGTTTCATCACAGCACGCCCGTGCTCCTTTCTGGAATCCAGTTACTTTTTTTTATTTATTCCATTCAACTATTCAATAATGCTCCATACAATATGCATGTTATCTTTGGATATACATTCATATTAATTCGTACAATGATAAGTCTCTTTAATGCCATTGATTATAATTAATGGTCTACCTTTGGGTAACCTAACAAATTATAATCAACGAACTCAATTGTTCAATTTTAACTTTCATGTCATATAACTGCATCACACAAATATGAACAATTGAAAAATGCATAATCAATGTCTAAAACAATCCAAACAAGGCCACTTTGGTGACTAACAAGTTTTCCATTCATTAAACATTGATTTATGCAAAACTTTTATGAGATTAAATTAAGATCTCAAAACTTTAACGACATAACCCAATAATATGTCATAACCATTCTCTATAAATAACAACAAAATAATTTATAAAGCTTAAAGAAAATAAATAGTTTTCAAATTTCTATAATTTTGGCTTCGCTTATATCATATAAATTAACTTCATAATACGAAATTAATTTTCCATAAATTAAGCCAAACAAAACGCTATCAAACAAATCTAGAATAAGTACAGGCTCTGATACCACATGTTGAATAATCTTTAATATAGCCCAGATCTATTGTTCTTAGAATTTGTTTGACAAGAATATACAATAATCGGAAGGTACCTTGATCCATAACGGCAGATCTATGTTATGGGTTACCTCGTTGCGGCAATTCGATTCTCACCGTAACTGTAACACCTCTTCCCGGTCCACCCGTTAACCCGAATGAACCGAGTCGAGATGCTACAACACTGGTTGACTGTATGATTAGACATGCTGATATCATAATACTGAATATTTATATATATATATACCGATGCCGTTTACATTACTAGTGTACTGAATATTTATATACATTATACAAGTGTTCAAAATGAGATGGGCCCAACTGTGTGCCCTGTACATGCCATGAAAGAATAATAAAAGATACATATCAAAATAGGGAGCTACCCTGAAGACCGTGTCTTCTACAGATGAACTGCTGCAGTTGTACGCTGTCGCTCTATAGACCAGTCTCAAAACCTGCGAGTTAAACAGGTAACTCGCTGAGCTATTACAGCTCAGTGGATATCTCAATATAGAAAGACATAATTAAGCACACATATATGCAGAAAGAATTATGTAAGTACATATAATCACACATAACATACGGCTTTCATTTCACCTTGATGATCTTTCTTACTGTTTATTTTACTGTCTGATTCATGCAATAGCAAGTTAAAATATCTGTATGGCTCCATAAGGTTATAGTGAAACCGAAGTGATAAGATAAACTGTATGAAACTGGGTGAAACTGTATGCTATAGGCCCCGAACCGGATTCGCCTATGCCAATATTGTCCGTTTTGGTGCCCCTAACCGGATTTGCACCGCACGGTTTAATCATATCCACTCAACGGCCTGTAGCCGGAGTTCCAAACTGTATGGGGCGCAGATCTGCTATTCTATGTCGCGACATAGCCTTATCTACATGGTTTCTACCTAACCTCAATGGAGCTTAAGATTAGCATGTCAACAATGTAACACAATAGCACATAAATGGTTTCACAACGTCATAGTTCATCATATTGATTTGATTTCACACCATATAAATGCTTACATGTTGTTTTAATCCATGTTCTTATATTATATTTTTGTTTTACAATGATTGGATGCATGCATGTTGAGCAAAGGAATGTAATTGTATAGAAAATGAAGTCCAAAATGCATGAAAACACAAGTCGCGAGCGCGCAGGGAAAAGTCGCGAGCGCGAGATGCTTCCCAGGGAGAAGTCGCGAGCGCGTCTTCAAACCTCGCGAGCGCGAGAAGTGCAATCGAGAGTCAGAGAGGTTTCTGGCTCAAGTCGCGACCGCGCAGCACAAGTCGCGAGCGCGAGATGAAGTCGCGAGCGCGCTTGTGGAGTTCGCGAGCGCGAAATGTGCCATTTGAGAGTCAGAGAGTTTTTTGGCCAAAGTCGCGACCGCGCATGTGAAAGTCGCGAGCGCGACTTGCTTTCCAGACCGCGCGGGCGCGCGACGTGTTTCCAGATTGTGCAGTCTGTGTTCTTTTGGCCATAACTCTCAATATACAACTTCAAATTGAGTAATTCAAAAGCCCACGTAAAGATAACACATAGAGGAACAAATAACTCTTCTATGACAATTCCTAGTTCCATCATTTACTGGGGTCAAAATCAAGATGAAGTTGCTAGTAAAATTTCCAGCAAACTCTGGTTCATAAACTCATTCCATCCCCTGTTTTCACATCATTTTCAATCCTCTCACTCCACAATAAGCAACATATGATCTCATGAGCAACACTCCACACAATGTTTCATGCAAAGAACATGGGAAATAACAAGAGATATCAAACCTGTCTTGCCACAAAGCTGGGGCTCTGTTTTAGCTTCTCTTTTCTGCTACCTTTGAACTTTCTTCTCCTATACACAAGAATTCTCATAACTCATCTCCAATATAACTCAATTAAAGAGTGAATAACATAT
Source organism: Jatropha curcas (assembly GCF_041381405.1). Classification (NCBI taxonomy): domain Eukaryota; kingdom Viridiplantae; phylum Streptophyta; class Magnoliopsida; order Malpighiales; family Euphorbiaceae; genus Jatropha; species Jatropha curcas. Next base: position 23,910 of record NW_028322422.1, on the reverse strand, counting down.
AACTTCAAGGAATTCTACTTACTTGGAGTGGACTTACTGCGTAACTTGCATGAAAAGTGCAAGGAAATGGAAGGGAAACGTAAGAAGAAAATGAAAAACGTGAAAATAGGAAAGTGAAAATGATAGGAACGGGTAGACTCTAGAAGAAGTGATTTGGCTGTGTAAACTCTCTAATTGGTACCTCAAGTATACAAAGGCTACAACTTACTACCCAAGCTATATGTTTGGAGGCAAACAAGTCCTAAACTTTCCATGCAAATAAGTCCACTTATCATCCATTCTACCCCAACCAGGTTTGGTTCAACCCGACTCAACTCAAGAGGATGTTACAGTAACAGCAGATCTACGTTTCTTCACTCTGGCCTTTTGTCCGTAAGTGCTCTCTTAATGGTCAGAGAATAATCAACAGCTGCGGGAGTTTCTTTTCTGAGCTCTCTCAAACAAACTATCTTCGTATGTGTTTGAGGGAGCCGTCACACTCTCTTGTTTCTGTGTTAACCCTAATCTATTGATTCCTTTATCTTTTATAAGGTAGAGGAAGGGTATTAAAACCCTAACTGGCTCTTATCCATTAAACCCAATAACCATCATCTTGGGTCACCTTAATTAGAACCAGCCCTTTGATCATATGGGCCACATACAGATTATTAAATAATCTAACAAAGCAATCCAAAATGTTTGAACTTAAATAGTTCATCCGAGCTTTATCTCTAGCTTAAAACACATTTCTATGTTAAAATGAAAACTCAAAAAGATGAAAGCTCAGAATTTCTAACTCCAAACCTCAAAGACTGAACTAAAAGAATTATATAAAGAAGATGCAGATGTTTGGTGAGATTTAGTCGTTCAATCAATGCACAAAGCAAAGTAAAGCTTTAAAAAGAAAGGGGAAATTCTTGAAAAAGATTTTCATTACTTAGATAAAAAAATTCTTACATATTATGGTTCACCAATATTACAAAAAGCTTATCTGCCTAAAAAGGCGAAACTAGGCAAAAAGATCTTTCACAAAAAGCTAGGCCTTGGTAAAAATCACACAAAAAAACCTACTGAAGCTCGCTTAAGACCCACGAGGGATTTTGGTTAGCTTATTCTTTGATAGGGTCAAGTTCAGCTACATGTTGGTCTTTAACAAGAGCGTCTTGACTCAAACCTCTCTCAACTTCTTCTTGCGTCCCCATAGCCTTTTGATCTTTTACTTCCTTTATCTCTTCATCATCATCAAGGTAAATGCACTTTATAAAGTCCCAATCTTTTTTAGGATCTCGAGCCTTAAGCTTAGCCATAATCTTATTTATAAGGTTTTAGCACAAATGAGCGAGTGTGGCTTCTGCCAATTTATCTTGCTCTCGAGCCTCTTTCAGCTCTCCCTCTAATTGTTGAACTTGAGACTCTAAGCTCTCAATCTTTACATCTTGCTCTTTGTTTATAGCTTCAAGCTTTTGATACTCGACATCTATCGCCTCAATCTTTAACTTATATTGATGAGCTTGATCGCTCAATGCTTGATTGCTTATCAGAAGTCATTCATTCAGCTAAACCTTGCCCACTTCTAACTTAGTAACTCTACCATTCAAGAGCTTAGTTCATCGATAAGAGATTTAAGTTGCATTCACAGCCTACACAATCACGACAAATTGAACTATGTAAAATAGAGAAAAATAAATGAAAATAAGGAGGGTGTATTAGATTAAGATTGTATTAGATTTTAAAAGAATTATTGAGTTTGATGGAATTGAAGAATTTCCTAAGATTTTCACAGATTCCACTATAATTATACATAAAGTTTTATGGAATTAGTGAAACTTTTTTTATAGATTTCGATTGACTTTGATGGAATTACAACATATTGATTCTTTTTTTATTTTCACAACATATCCTATCAAAATTAATTGCATGACCTAATTGAACAAATTAAAAGGTCTTTTTGGCTCAATTAAAAAACAGAAAAATAATGAGGGACCGAAAATGTGTCATCTTCTCCAAAATCGTTTTCTTCTTCTTAAAACCTTATTGATATGGACAGTGAAAGGCCTGCAATGGCCAGCGCTGGCGCCAACCATCCCGCGCCTCCATAATAGTGATAGGGTGAGTAAACAGTCGATTTGATTCAAACAAAACTGAATTGAGATAAAAAAAATACAATTGAAGTTTTTTATCAATAGACCAAATCGAACAGGCCCAAATTTGCCTTATGAACTGAATCAAACTAGACCGAACCAATCAATTTGGTCAATTTTGATCACTTTTATACCCAATCGATGGATTTCTATAAAATCGACTCGAATCGAATAATAAATTTGGTTCAAATTGAATAAACCAACAATCTACCCTTTCTTGATTTAGCTAATCAAATCGAAACAAAATGAGTCGATTCGATTCTCAGTTTGATTTGATTGATAGTTTGCACACGTTTAGTGACCGTCTCGCTCGAAAATCGCAGGTTTATATAAGTTTTTCTTAAATTTAAAATGAAAATTAAAAAAAAATATACCTAGCACTCTAAAATCCAACGAAATCTTTAGGTTGGAGGATGTATTTCTGAATGACTTTTCTATTTATACCTAGCACTCTAAAATCCAATGAAATCAATAATTTTATAACATCCATCCAAATCATCAATTTTTCGAATACCATGTAATTTCTATAGACTTTTAAAAGTCATAATTGAATACCGTCAGATTTTTATGAATTTTATAAAAGTCTAAATCGAGCTTCCATATATTAAATATCATAATTAAAATAATGCTAAAATTTGAAATCACTTTTCTAGCTCCGCGATGAAGGAAACAGAGCTTTAGCTGGAACGATGGAGAATCTACTTCGTGGAAAAATTAAATAAAAGAGAATTAAATTTTACAACTCAGTGAATAATAATAAATAATGTATATCACAAGCATCCACACGAAATGCTTCCTAAAATACTAAAATGAACATTCAATCAGTTAAGCACATGACACAACATCAGCATCTACATACAAGTACACCTTCAAATAATCAAACAAGTGGTAATTGGTGAATGGTGTCACTGAAACCCCCGACGAGCCGTTCTTAGACATGACCCGCCCTCTTAAACGTGTGCACCAGGGAGTCAATCCCCCATATACGTCCAACCAGTCTAATCCTCACTTGACCGGTTTAATCCCCCATAGAAAATTATTGATAGCAAAAATAAATAAATTCTTGATAGTCAAAAATAATTAAAATAATAGGACAAACTTTTCTACATAGAATTATAATTCGTAATTAAAATGGAACAAAGAAAACTTAGAAATAATAACATTGCCACAATATTGGTTTTTAAAAAAATGAAACTGAAAAAATTTCTAATCCACGAACATATTATTTGATTATAGATTATATATTATAGATAGATATATAAGCAGTATTAATTTTTTATTAATATATACTTTAGGAACTATAAAAAAGGATTTTACATTTTGAGAACAGGACAAAAAATTTATTAATTTTATTTAAACAATTTTCATTTATTTTAATGGAATATTAATTTTCAGATACTTTTCCGAATTCAATTGAAATTCTTTAATTACTTTTATTCAATCTAGCTAAGTTGATTGAACTATATTTTAAATCAATTATTTTTATCAAAATAATATTATGATATTGCATTTTTTATTTATACAATCTTTTTTATTTATACATATATTTGATTACGTTAATGTTCTAATTTAATATTTTAATTATTATTTAATATGTTATTATTTAATATATATATATATATATATATTCTATGTCAAAGTCAAAAATACCTTTGGATTTAGATCTACTATCTGGATACTTAAATAAAGACTTCATTTTAGTATATATCCTAAGCAGTTTTGACTTAGCCTACTGAACCCATTCCTATTGAACCCATGAGTAAGACCCATGTGAAAGGCATCAAAAGGGTATAACCAGGAGGGTATAACCAGGTAGTCATTAAAGCTTTTGGTATATAATAAAATGGATCCTTTGTTGTGTAGATCGGCTAGTAGTAATAAATCTGAAGACTCAGATAACTCAGAAATTAAAAGAGTAATAAATAGAAATGAATTAATTTTGCAAGATTTTAGTAAAGCAATTGATGAATGGGAAATTCCTAAAGTTGATAAAGAACAAATTTATAAAGTTTCTAAATTTAATTTATTTAAAACAGATTATGTAATTAAAACAGAAGAAAGAGATTTTCAATTAAGTAAACCTTTTGAAAGAATAACTCTTTTATCTTCTAAAACTTTACAACATCATAAAAGTAAAAAATATAAATATATTCATATAGGATTAATTCAAGTAGGAATAAACCTTTAACCAGAGAAGGATTAAATACTAGTATTCTTGCAGTAGTAAGAGACGCTAGATTTTTAAATTTTCAAGATTCTTTATTAGGATCAGTTGAGACTAGCTTAAGTGAAGGACCGATCTCCTTTGAGGTCTATCCAGATATGACTGTCTCATTAAATGATTTAAATATTTTAGAAAGTATAGTTTTGGAAATTAAAACTCATAATTATAAAATGAAACAAGGATCAATTCCTATCGCGTTAATTTATAAAATTCATTATAAGGCAATGAATTCAGCCTTTGGTACTAAATATAAACTACAACCTAAAATTGGTGAAACAAGATTTCTTCAAACAGATTTGACTAAAACAAACACAGTAATTCCTAAAACCATCCAATGGAAGGATATAACACTTCCAGATGAATGGATTTTAGAAGGGGTTGTACCTCCTCCAGTTATTGATAAAGTAAAACAAACATCAATTTGCAAAAAATTGAACAATTTGAAGATGGTAAAGTAACTTTAAAAATTTAATAGAAGTCAAAGTATGAGGTATGCAGGGTCATCTTCCTCTGTAACTACAGATGAAAATGATAAACCTACTTCATCCATACCTTCTGTTATTTATGCTAAGTATAAAGAGACTGAGCCTAAACCAATAATTCAAACATTAGTAAAACCAAGATTTTCTACTTCTGATATTCCAAATTTAAAAATGAAAGGTGTTGATTACAGTAATTCTATACCACAGGCAGTTATAATCCTGTAGATAATTATGTTAATCAACAATCAAATTTAGTAAATACACCTCCAGTATCACCAACAGCTTCAGCCATAACTGAAAATGTTAGTGAACTCAACAGGGAATTAAATGTACTTAATAAAGACGATATAGAAAAAGTTTAATAAAAGAAGTATCTAAAATTAAAAATTTACTTAAAATGAAACAGATATTAAAACAAATATACTTTTGAAGAATTAAAATATGAATATTTAGATTATAAATTAAATACCAAACTGACATTAAATTCTTTGATTGGTATAAATTTATTAAAGAACATTCTTCTAATAAAAGTTTAAATCCAATTACTGTAAGAGATAAAAGACCAGAATGGATAGTAAATGATCAAACAATTAAAAGTGACTTTCCACCTAAAACAATTAGTAAATTAAAACATCAAGATCATGAAATTGTCTGTGCTCCATTTAAAAATATAAGGGAAAATGATACAAATAATAAATTAATTGAACAAAATAATATTAGTAATGCCAGTTTAATTTGTTTACATACACAATTAAAACGTATAGAAAATTTATTAGAAGATAAACCAATTGTAAATGAGACTGTAAAAGGTAAAGAAAGGTACAAACTCATATGTTTAAACCTTATCAAATTTCTCAATCTAGTAAAAATGAATTTGTAAATACCACTAAAAGATCAATTAAGTAAAATCCAAGTTCGTTCTAACACTACCCAACATGTAACCCCAGAAACTCCTCCTTCATCAGGATCAAGAAATATAAACATGATAGAAGAAAACACCAACTCTGATGTTAGTGAACCTGACTCAGAAAATATTAAACAATTTGAAATCAATCCTATAAATCATCATAGAGAACTAGTAAATCGGGCACCAGACCTAGGTATAATTGATAAACCTAATACTATATCTCAATTTAAATATAATGCTTCAACTATTTATGAATGGAACATAGATGGTTTAAGTGAATATAATATATTAAGTATTTTGCAACAAATGACAATGGCTGCAAATGCTTATAAAACTCAATCTATTATTTCAGATAGAGCTATAGCAGAAATCATTATAGCTGGCTTTACAGGCCAATTAAAAGGTTGGTGGGATTATCATCTCACTGATCAACAACATTTAGAAATCTTAAATTCAGTTCAAGTAAATGATGAAGGTGAACCTATTTATGATGAAAATGGTGAGGTAATTCAGGATGCAGTTGCAACCTTAATTCTTACTATTTCATTACATTTTATAGGAGATCCATCTCACATAAAAGATAAAAATGCCGAATTATTAAGTAATCTTAAATGTAGAAATTTAGGTGATTTTCAACATTATAAAACTACTTTTCTCACTAGATTAATGTTAAGAGAAGATTCCAATCAAAGCTTTTGGAAAGAAAAGTTTTTGGCTGGACTACCTTATTTTTTAGGAGAAAAAGTTAGAAACCATATAAAGCAACAATTTGGACAACCTATTCCTTATAATAAATTAACATATGGACAGTTAATTAGTATAATCCAAAAGGAAGGTTTACAAATTGGTCAAGACTTAAAACTTCAAAGAAAATTAAAATATGAAATGCAAAAAACTAAAAAAGAATTAGGATCGTTTTGTAAGCAATTTGATTATAATTTCATATCAAACCAACGATGTGATGGTCAATGTTCTAAAACAACTAAACCTAAAAATATTATAGAAATAAATACTCCAAAAACAATATAGGTCTACACCTAGTCAAGATAAATTCTATAGTAAAAAGAGAACAAAACCTTCTTATAAACACAAAGATAAACGACCTTCTAAATCTACAACTAAAACTTCTTATAAAAATTTGACTTGTTACAATTGTGGAAAAAAAGGGCATACATCTAAATTTTGTAAATTTAATAAAAGATTACATGAATTAAATTAGAAGATGATGTTTTAAATAAAATTTATGAATTATATATTGATTCTGATTCTTCGGAATCTGAAATTGATGAAAGTGAAAATCAAATTGATGATTAGGGACTACCACAAGTTTTTCCAGTTCATCCGACAATCCGTAAATATGCTTAGTAAAGATCAAAGTACATTATTACAAGTAGTAAATACAATAGAAGACCAAGAAACTAAAGCAAAACTTCTTAAAAAATTAATTCAAAGCTTTGATAAAGAAAAAGAAGTACCAGATATCACTCCTAAAATTCAACCTAATACTTATGATTTAACCACTATTTTAAATAAAAATAAAGGGAAAAAAGAGAATATTGACATATCTACTAAAGAATTACGCAATGAAATTAAAACTTTAAAAAATGAAGTTCATGAATTAAAACTTCAATTTCAACAGAATTCTAAAAAAATAAAAATATTAGAATCTCAACTTATTTCCAGTTCTTCTTCAGAAGAAGACGAACCAGATAATAATTTAAAAATAAATGAATTAGATGAAGATGTAGATTGTAATTTTCTCAATTTATTACAAGAAATCACTTCACGAAAATATTTAGTAAAAATAAACATTCAAATAAATAATTTTGTGATAGATGCAATTGCACTCTTTGACACAGGTGCAGATTTAAACTGTATAAAATCTGATCTAGTTCCTAAAAGATATTGGTTAAAAACTAGTGAAAAATTAAGTACAGCCAATAAATCTAAACTTGAAATTATAGGAAAGACAGATGCAATAATCATAAATCAAGAATTAGAAATAAACACAGTATTTTTACTATCTCCTCAAATAAATTATATGGTCATTTTAGGTACTCCTTTTATAAACCTAATAACACCATACTCAGTAAAAGAAGATTGTATTAAATTCAAAATAAGAAATAGTAGAGCTAGATTAGAATTTACAGAAAAACCTAAAACAAAACAATTAAATTTGTTAAAAGCTCATTCAGTTAAAATATTAGAAATCAATTCTTTAATAAAATCAAAAGAAGAAAATATAAAAGATTTAAATAACAATATCCATTTAATAGAATTCAAACTCAATTAGGCAGAGATCTTGTTAAACATAAAATTCAAAATCTCCAAACATTAATGGAAAAAGAACTATGTGCTGAGCATCCAAGTGCATTTTGGGATCGTAAACAACACATGGTAGATTTACCATATGAAAAAGATTTTGATGAAAAAAACTATTAAAACTAAAGCTCGACCAATTCAGATGAATCCTGAATTAATTGAGCATTGTAAAATAGAAATTCAAGATTTAATAAATAAAAAATTAATTTGTAAATCTAGAAGTCCTTGGTCATGTGCAGCTTTTTATGTCAATAAAAATGCTGAAATTGAACGAGGTGTTCCAAGACTAGTAATAAATTATAAACCATTAAATACAGCTTTAAAATGGATCAGATATCCAATTCCTAATAAAAAAGACCTATTAAAGAAATTATACAATGCAAATATTTTAGTAAATTTGATATGAAATCTGGTTATTGGCAGATTCAAATTGATCCTAACGACAGATATAAAACAGCATTCACAGTTCCATTTGGTCAATATGAATGGAATGTAATGCCTTTGGATTAAAAATACTCCTTCTGAATTTCAGAGGATCATGAATGACATATTTAATCCTATAGTAAATTTTGTATAGTATACATTGATGATGTGTTAATATTTAGTCAAACTATTGATGATCATTTTAAACACTTAAAAACTTTTTGTATGGTAATTAGGCAAAATGGTTTAGCACTTAGTAAAACAAAGATGGATCTATTCAAAACTAAAATTAGATTTTTAGGCCATTATATTGAACAAGGTAAGATTCAACCTATAGAAAGAGCACTTGTTTTTGGTGAAAAATTTCCTGATGAAATTACTAATAAACCCCAATTACAACGTTTTCTTGGTTGTTTAAATTATGTAATTGATTTTTATCCCAATTTAAATTGCATGATAAAACCATTACATAATAGACTTTGTAAAAATGCTGGTCCTTGGACAACTCAGCATACTCAATTAATAAAAAAGATAAAATCATTGGTAAAAGAAATTCCTTACTTATATATTCCTGATCCTAATGCTTTTTAAAAATTGTTGAAAACTGATGCTTCTAATATTGGTTATGGAGGCATTTTAAAACAAAAAGTAAATGGTAAAGAAAGGATCATCCAATATACTTCAGGTCATTGGACTCCAACTCAATTAAATTATTCTACTATTAAAAAAGAAATTTTAAGTATTGTTATTTGCATAAATAAATTTCAATCTGATCTTTTAAATCAAAAATTTTTACTTCGTATTGATTGTAAATCTGCAAAAGATGTTCTGCAGAAAGATGTCCAAAACCTTGCCTCTAAACAAATTTTTGCTCGATGGCAAGCACTTTTAAGTATTTTTGACTTTGACATAGAATATATTAAAGGCAATGATAATAATATTCCAGACTTTCTAACTAGAGAATTCTTACAGAACCATGGGAAAAAAGAAGGATAAAGGGAAAGAAATTAAACAAGATTCCGGCTCCCCAACTAAAGCTCTTTCTGAGCACTCTGAAGACCTTAAAACCTTAAACACTAAAACCACTCCTCCTAAAGATCTTAAAAAATGGATTGAAGAACTTTCTCAATCTCCCGAAGTAATTAAAGCCCTGCAGGGTATGGCATCCTCTTCCACAGAGGACCCAGGTATGTCTTCTAAATCTAAAGCGATCGTATCCACTCATGATACGGCTACTCTGTCTCAAACGGTAGACAGTAAAGAGTTATCAAATCCGTTGATGGCTGTGGATTTGCCAAAAATCCAATATAAATCTACTGGTACTATACATAAATGGTTTGATAAAAATTTATTTGATTTTGAAATCGAAGTTGAGGATGGATATAATCATACCAATCCTTGGCAAATTATAAAAAACTATTATCCTGAGAATTGGTTTTTTATGCCTACAGACTTATCCAAACCTCAGGCTTATTATAATAATATATTATTAGATACTGATTCAGTAAACATCAAACATACTTTTGATAAAAATGGAATAATTTCTTATTCTTCTATAAAAATAAAACGCGTCATCCATCCTAAGGATTGGCCCGTATCTTCTTTAGTAACACCAGTAAAATTTAAAGGATTACATAAATATAATATGAGTTATAATTATTTTGATTATAAAAAAGCGTGGGATACGATATTTGTATTCAAAATCCCACCACTACTCATTCATGGTTAATATATTTTGATCAAAATATACGCACTGATTTAAAAATCCCAAATTGGTTTAAACGATGGTGGCAATTTAAGGGAATTTCAGAAGAAATCATTCCTCATGATATCCTTTATTTGTATCAGTTCTTTAAAACCCATTATAAACCCAAACCTGAAGAAGTTCATATTCCTTCCTTGATGTATTATTGTATGACCTTCTTCACTCCATGGGTATATCAATGGTATTTTGATTATCAGTATGTTCCAGGAAGCCAAATTCCCATGATAATAAAAAGACATAAAATAAATGGTGGGGATCATTCAAGAATTCCACCACTGAACATAAAATTAGTCAATGGATCCGCAATAAATTATCCAGCCCATCTAAACCAGCTTTAACCTATGCCCATACATTAGCTATTCAGGATAACCCCCAGTTTGGTATCCAAAAAGCCCAATGTCAGGCTCGGTTAGCTGCAGCTAAAACAGCAGAAGAATATAGATTGATCTGTCAAGAGATGTCTGAACAACTCTCAACCAGTTCAAATCAGCCCATAAAACCATCCACCAGTAAAGCCCACAGTGCATCCTCCAGTAAATCTTCAAACACTACACACCATAAAAGCAAGGGTAAAATCGTTTTACCATCATCCTCATCATCTAGTTCATCTAGTGATGAAAGTTATGATAGCGATATCATAAAAATCCGAAGCAAAGCAAGTCAAAAGCAAAAAGATAAAGACAAGAAAGGCAAAGCTAAAGGAAAAAGAAAAGAAAAAATAAAAGAAAAGCAAAGAAAAAGGACACGTTAACTTCTTCCCCCTCATCATGTTCCGACACATTGTAAAAGAGGCATTTGCAACAGTAAAAGTTAAGTCACCAAGTCATTTTCAAATAGTAAAAGCCAAGGCATCTCCAACAGTAAAGGCCAAGGCATCTCCAACAGTAAAGGCCAAGGCATCTTCCTCAGCCAGTGGCAGACAAGGAACTATTCATTAATAGTAAAGATTCGCCAATTTTCCTATTAAAAAGGGAGCCTCTCCCCTTGTGAAGGCATAAGTTTTAGTCTTTAAGTTATTACCTAGAATCCCTCTCTCCTTCGGGGCTCCTGGTTCGAGTTGTAAGAGTTCAAGTGGAGAAAGTATAAATCTAAAACTATTGTAAGTTTTAAATCTTGTATTTATATTTTGTAAGTAAATAAAGTTTGTATTTATTTTAAACTGCTACGAATATAAGTCCGTGTTTACGGCACCTTTCTCTTCTCCCTCCACACTCTGACTTAATTCTGGGGATCCCAGGTTAAGGTTGCAGGAACCCTAAACCTTAATTAAAATAAATTAATTAAAATTGGTTGAGTTGATTGACAAAAAATTATTTGGTAAATTGATTTTGTTTGTGATAAGTATGCTCTGTGGATGCAGCTTAGTCTGATCTTCCACATCAGAAAAATTGTTTAAATTGTATGTTGATTTTATGAATTATATAAGTATTCATATAAACCCAATTAATCATAGTATTTTAGTTCACAGTTATGATTTATCTTTAAATATTTGTATCTGTATTTATTTAAATCCTAGTAATAATCTTAGTGCTATACATATATATGATTTTATTTAAAATCAAATCTTAAAGTCTTTATATTTGGTTTTGTTTTCTCTTTTGTTGATAAAAAAAAAAAAAAAAATTAAAAGCATATCTCTTTAAAGTCATTGTCATTATTATTTTCAAAGTCATAAGTCATTGTTTTTATAAGTCTTTAGTCTTTGTTAGGGTCTTTGTTTTGTTTTGCTTTGTAACGTGTTTTTGTTTTAAATTCAAAGTCTTTAGTCTTGTAAGTCTTAAGTCAATTTTATTAAAGTCTTTTAGTTGTTTAGTTTGTAATTCTTATTGTATTCAATTATAAAAACGATCCAATACTTTTGTTGGTATCAGAGCCACTATGGTATAAGTCCGGTGCTTCTTAACTGAGCCGGCATCCAGATCCATGGAGGGTTCTCACTGTGTGACACTGTGACGAAACATAGGCTCTTACCTCCAGGATGTCCTGCAGGGTGTCTGCGCCATGTATACGCGGCCCAGTAAGCCAGGTTGTAGTTGTCGACAGGCAACATGCGTGAAAAGTGGTTTCTGAGGTACTGCAGGTTGTCACGATCCTATACCGGATTAAGTGTGCCTGTGAAAAACAACACTGGTCGTGTATGTGCACACCTTTTGTTGGTATCAGAGCCTTTGGATTTAGATCTACTATCTGGATACTTAAATAAAGACTTCATTTTAGTATATATCCTAAGCAGTTTTGACTTAGCCTACTAAACCCATTCCTATTGAACCCATGAGTAAGACCCATGTGAAAGGCATCAAAAGGGTATAACCAGGAGGGTATAACCAGGTAGTCATTAAAGCTTTTGGTATATAATAAAATGGATCCTTTGTTGTGTAGATCGGCTAGTAGTAATAAATCTGAAGACTCAGATAACTCAGAAATTAAAAGAGTAATAAATAGAAATGAATTAATTTTGCAAGATTTTAGTAAAGCAATTGATGAATGGGAAATTCCTAAAGTTGATAAAGAACAAATTTATAAAGTTTCTAAATTTAATTTATTTAAAACAGATTATGTAATTAAAAAAGAAGAAAGAGATTTTCAATTAAGTAAACCTTTTGAAAGAATAACTCTTTATCTTCTAAAACTTTACAACATCATAAAAGTAAAAAATATAAATATATTCATATAGGATTAATTCAAGTAGGAATAAAACCTTTAACCAGAGAAGGATTAAATACTAGTATTCTTGCAGTAGTAAGAGACGCTAGATTTTTAAATTTTCAAGATTCTTTATTAGGATCAGTTGAGACTAGCTTAAGTGAAGGACCGATCTCCTTTGAGGTCTATCCAGATATGACTGTCTCATTAAATGATTTAAATATTTTAGAAAGTATAGTTTTGGAAATTAAACTCATAATTATAAAATGAAACAAGGATCAATTCCTATCGCGTTAATTTATAAAATTCATTATAAGGCAATGAATTCAGCCTTTGGTACTAAATATAAACTACAACCTAAAATTGGTGAAACAAGATTTCTTCAAACAGATTTGACTAAAACAAACACAGTAATTCCTAAAACCATCCAATGGAAGGATATAACACTTCCAGATGAATGGATTTTAGAAGGGGTTGTACCTCCTCCAGTTATTGATAAAGTAAAACCAAACATCAATTTGCAAAAAATTGAACAATTTGAAGATGGTAAAGTAACTTTAAAATTTAATAGAAGTCAAAGTATGAGGTATGCAGGGTCATCTTCCTCTGTAACTACAGATGAAAATGATAAACCTACTTCATCCATACCTTCTGTTATTTATTCTAAGTATAAAGAGACTGAGCCTAAACCAATAATTCAAACATTAGTAAAACCAAGATTTTCTACTTCTGATATTCCAAATTTAAAAATGAAAGGTGTTGATTACAGTAATTCTATACCACAGGCAGTTTATAATCCTGTAGATAATTATGTTAATCAACAATCAAATTTAGTAAATACACCTCCAGTATCACCAACAGCTTCAGCCATAACTGAAAATGTTAGTGAACTCAACAGGGAATTAAATGTACTTAATAAAGACGATATAGAAAAAAGTTTAATAAAAGAAGTATCTAAAATTAAAAATTTACTTAAAATGAAACAGATATTAAAACAATATACTTTTGAAGAATTAAAATATGAATATTTAGATTATAAATTAAATACTCAAACTGACATTAAATTCTTTGATTGGTATAAATTTATTAAAGAACATTCTTCTAATAAAAGTTTAAATCCAATTACTGTAAGAGATAAAAGACCAGAATGGATAGTAAATGATCAAACAATTAAAAGTGACTTTCCACCTAAAACAATTAGTAAATTAAAACATCAAGATCATGAAATTGTCTGTGCTCTATTTAAAAATATAAGGGAAAATGATACAAATAATAAATTAATTGAACAAAATAATTTTAGTAATGCCAGTTTAATTTGTTTACATACACAATTAAAACGTATAGAAAATTTATTAGAAGATAACCAATTGTAAATGAGACTGTAAAAGGTAAAGAAAAGGTACAAACTCATATGTTTAAACCTTATCAAATTTCTCAATCTAGTAAAAATGAATTTGTAAATACACTAAAAGATCAATTAAGTAAAATCCAAGTTCGTTCTAACACTACCCAACATGTAACCCCAGAAACTCCTCCTTCATCAGGATCAAGAAATATAAACATGATAGAAGAAAACACCAACTCTGATGTTAGTGAACCTGACTCAGAAAATATTAAACAATTTGAAATCAATCCTATAAATCATCATAGAGAACTAGTAAATCGGGCACCAGACCTAGGTATAATTGATAAACCTAATACTATATCTCAATTTAAATATAATGCTTCAACTATTTATGAATGGAACATAGATGGTTTAAGTGAATATAATATATTAAGTATTTTGCAACAAATGACAATGGCTGCAAATGCTTATAAAACTCAATCTATTATTTCAGATAGAGCTATAGCAGAAATCATTATAGCTGGCTTTACAGGCCAATTAAAAGGTTGGTGGGATTATCATCTCACTGATCAACAACATTTAGAAATCTTAAATTCAGTTCAAGTAAATGATGAAGGTGAACCTATTTATGATGAAAATGGTGAGGTAATTCAGGATGCAGTTGCAACCTTAATTCTTACTATTTCATTACATTTTATAGGAGATCCATCTCACATAAAAGATAAAAATGCCGAATTATTAAGTAATCTTAAATGTAGAAATTTAGGTGATTTTCAACATTATAAAACTACTTTTCTCACTAGATTAATGTTAAGAGAAGATTCCAATCAAAGCTTTTGGAAAGAAAGTTTTTGGCTGGACTACCTTATTTTTTAGGAGAAAAAGTTAGAAACCATATAAAGCAACAATTTGGACAACCTATTCCTTATAATAAATTAACATATGGACAGTTAATTAGTATAATCCAAAAGGAAGGTTTACAAATTTGTCAAGACTTAAAACTTCAAAGAAAATTAAAATATGAAATGCAAAAAACTAAAAAAGAATTAGGATCGTTTTGTAAGCAATTTGATTATATTTCATATCAAACCAACGATGTGATGGTCAATGTTCTAAAACAACTAAACCTAAAAAATATTATAGAAATAAATACTCCAAAAAACAATATAGGTCTACACCTAGTCAAGATAAATTCTATAGTAAAAAGAGAACAAAACCTTCTTATAAACACAAAGATAAACGACCTTCTAAATCTACAACTAAAACTTCTTATAAAAATTTGACTTGTTACAATTGTGGAAAAAAAGGGCATACATCTAAATTTTGTAAATTTAATAAAAGATTACATGAATTAAAATTAGAAGATGATGTTTTAAATAAAATTTATGAATTATATATTGATTCTGATTCTTCGGAATCTGAAATTGATGAAAGTGAAAATCAAATTGATGAATTAGGGACTACCACAAGTTTTTCCAGTTCATCCGACAAATCCATAAATATGCTTAGTAAAGATCAAAGTACATTATTACAAGTAGTAAATACAATAGAAGACCAAGAAACTAAAGCAAAACTTCTTAAAAATTAATTCAAAGCTTTGATAAAGAAAAAGAAGTACCAGATATCACTCCTAAAATTCAACCTAATACTTATGATTTAACCACTATTTTAAATAAAAATAAAGGGAAAAAAGAGAATATTGACATATCTACTAAAGAATTACGCAATGAAATTAAAACTTTAAAAAAATGAAGTTCATGAATTAAAACTTCAATTTCAACAGAATTCTAAAAAAATAAAAATATTAGAATCTCAACTTATTTCCAGTTCTTCTTCAGAAGAAGACGAACCAGATAATAATTTAAAAATAAATGAATTAGATGAAGATGTAGATTGTAATTTTCTCAATTTATTACAAGAAATCACTTCACGAAAATATTTAGTAAAAATAAACATTCAAATAAATAATTTTGTGATAGATGCAATTGCACTCTTTGACACAGGTGCAGATTTAAACTGTATAAAATCTGATCTAGTTTCCTAAAAGATATTGGTTAAAAACTAGTGAAAAATTAAGTACAACCAATAATCTAAACTTGAAATATAGGAAAGACAGATGCAATAATCATAAATCAAGAATTAGAAATAAACACAGTATTTTTACTATCTCCTCAAATAAATTATATGGTCATTTTAGGTACTCCTTTTATAAACCTAATAACACCATACTCAGTAAAAGAAGATTGTATTAAATTCAAAATAAGAAATAGTAGAGCTAGATTAGAATTTACAGAAAAACCTAAAACAAACAATTAAATTTGTTTAAAAGCTCATTCAGTTAAAATATTAGAAATCAATTCTTTAATAAAATCAAAAGAAGAAAATATAAAAGATTTAAATAACAATATCCATTTAAATAGAATTCAAACTCAATTAGGCAGAGATCTTGTTAAACATAAAATTCAAAATCTCCAAACATTAATGGAAAAAGAACTATGTGCTGAGGCATCCAAGTGCATTTTGGGATCGTAACAACACATGGTAGATTTACCATATGAAAAAGATTTTGATGAAAAAAACTATTAAAACTAAAGCTCGACCAATTCAGATGAATCCTGAATTAATTGAGCATTTGTAAAATAGAAATTCAAGATTTAATAAATAAAAATTAATTTGTAAATCTAGAAGTCCTTGGTCATGTGCAGCTTTTTATGTCAATAAAAATGCTGAAATTGAACGAGGTGTTCCAAGACTAGTAATAAATTATAAACCATTAAATACAGCTTTAAAATGGATCAGATATCCAATTCCTAATAAAAAAGACCTATTAAAGAAATTATACAATGCAAATATTTTTTAGTAAATTTGATATGAAATCTGGTTATTGGCAGATTCAAATTGATCCTAACGACAGATATAAAACAGCATTCACAGTTCCATTTGGTCAATATGAATGGAATGTAATGCCTTTTGGATTAAAAAATGCTCCTTCTGAATTTCAGAGGATCATGAATGACATATTTAATCCCTATAGTAAATTTTGTATAGTATACATTGATGATTGTGTAATATTTAGTCAAACTATTGATGATCATTTAAAACCACTAAAAACTTTTTGTATGGTAATTAGGCAAAATGGTTTAGCACTTAGTAAAACAAAGATGGATCTATTCAAAACTAAAATTAGATTTTTAGGCCATTATATTGAACAAGGTAAGATTCAACCTATAGAAAGAGCACTTGTTTTCTGGTGAAAATTTCCTGATGAAATTACTAATAAACCCCAATTACAACGTTTCTTGGTTGTTTAAATTATGTAATTGATTTTTATCCCAATTTAAATTGCATGATAAAACCAATTACATAATAGACTTTGTAAAAATGCTGGTCCTTGGACAACTCAGCATACTTCAATAATAAAAAAGATAAAAATCATTGGTAAAAGAAATTCCTTACTTATATATTCCATGATCCTAATGCTTTTAAAATTGTTGAAACTGATGCTTCTAATATTGGTTATGGAGGCATTTTAAAACAAAAAGTAAATGGTAAAGAAAGGATCATCCAATATACTTCAGGTCATTGGACTCCAACTCAATTAATTATTCTACTATTAAAAAAGAAATTTTAAGTATTGTTATTTGCATAAATAAATTTCAATCTGATCTTTAAATCAAAAATTTTACTTCGTATTGATTGTAAATCTGCAAAAGATGTTCTGCAGAAAGATGTCCAAAACCTTGCCTCTAACAAATTTTTGCTCGATGGCAAGCACTTTTAAGTATTTTTGAATTTGACATAGAATATATTAAAGGCAATGATAATAATATTCCAGACTTTCTAACTAGAGAATTCTTACAGAACCATGGGAAGAAAGAAGGATAAAGGGAAAGAAATTAAACAAGATTCCGGCTCCCCAACTAAAGCTCTTTCTGAGCACTCTGAAGACCTTAAAACCTTAAACACTAAAACCACTCCTCCTAAAGATCTTAAAAAATGGATTGAGAACTTTCTCAATCTCCCGAAGTATTAAAGCCCTGCAGGGTATGGCATCCTCTTCCACAGAGGACCCAGGTATGTCTTCTAAATCTAAAGCGATCGTATCCGCTCATGATACGGCTACTCTGTCTCAAACGGTAGACAGTAAAGAGTTATCAAATCCGTTGATGGCTGTGGATTTGCCAAAAATCCAATATAAATCTACTGGTTATACATAAATGGTTTGATAAAAATTTATTTGATTTTGAAATCGAAGTTGAGGATGGATATAATCATACCAATCCTTGGCAAATTATAAAAAACTATTATCCTGAGAATTGGTTTTTTATGCCTACAGACTTATCAAAACCTCAGGCTTATTATAATATATATTAGATACTGATTCAGTAAACATCAAACATACTTTTGATAAAAATGGAATAATTTCTTATTCTTCTATAAAAATAAAACGCGTCATCCATCCTAAGGATTGGCCCGTACCTTCTTTAGTAACACCAGTAAAATTTAAAGGATTACATAAATATAATATGAGTTATAATTATTTTGATTATAAAAAAGCATGGGATACGATATTTTGTCTTCAAAATCCCACCACTACTCATTCATGGTTAATATATTTTGATCAAAATATACGCACTGATTTAAAAATCCCAAATTGGTTTAAACGATGGTGGCAATTTAAGGGAATTTCAGAGGAAATCATTCCTCATGATATCCTTTATTTGTATCAGTTCTTTAAAACCCATTATAAACCCAAACCCGAAGAAGTCCATATTCCTTCCTTGATGTATTATTGTATGACCTTCTTCACTCCATGGGTATATCAATGGTATTTTGATTATCAGTATGTTCCAGGAAGTCAAATTCCCATGATAGTAAAAAGACATAAAATAAAATGGTGGGGATCATTCAAGAATTCCACCACTGAACATAAAATTAGTCAATGGATCCGCAATAAATTATCCAGCCCATCTAAACCAGCTTTAACCTATGCCCATACATTAGCTATTCAGGATAACCCCCAGTTTGGTATCCAAAAAGCCCAATGTCAGGCTCGGTTAGCTGCAGCTAAAACAGCAGAGAATATAGATTGATCTGTCAAGAGATGTCTGAACAACTCTCAACCAGTTCAAATCAGCCCATAAAACCATCCACCAGTAAAGCCCACAGTGCATCCTCCAGTAAATCTTCAAACACTACACACCATAAAAGCAAGGGTAAAATCGTTTTACCATCATCCTCATCATCTAGTTCATCTAGTGATGAAAGTGATGATAGCGATATCATAAAAATCCGAAGCAAAGCAAGTCAAAAGCAAAAAGATAAAGACAAGAAAGGCAAAGCTAAAGGAAAAAGAAAAGAAAAAATAAAAAGAAAAGCAAAGAAAAAGGACACGTTAACTTCTTCCTCCTCATCATGTTCCGACACATTGTAAAAGAAGCATTTGCAACAGTAAAAGTTAAGTCACCAAGTCATTTTCAAATAGTAAAAGCCAAGGCATCTCCAACAGTAAAGGCCAAGGCATCTCCAACAGTAAAGGCCAAGGCATCTTCCTCAGCCAGTGGCAGACAAGGAACTATTCATTAATAGTAAAGATTCGCCAATTTTCCTATTAAAAGGGAGCCTCTCCCCTTGTGAAGGCATAAGTTTTAGTCTTTAGTTATTACCTAGAATCCCTCTCTCTCTTCGTGCTCCTAGTTCGAGTTGTAAGAGTTCAAGTGGAGAAAGTCTAAATAAAATATTGTAAGTTTTAAATCTTGTATTTATATTTTGTAAGTAAATAAAGTTTGTATTTTATTTTAAACTGCTACGAATATAAGTCCGTGTTTACGGCACCTTTCTCTTCTCCCTCCACACTCTGACTTAATTCTGGGGATCCCAGGTTAAGGTTGCAGGAACCCTAAACCTTAATTAAAATAAATTAATTAAAATTGGTTGAGTTGATTGACAAAAAATTATTTGGTAAATTGATTTTGTTTGTGATAAGTATGCTCTGTGGATGCAGCTTAGTCTGATCTTCCACATCAGAAAAATTGTTTAAATTGTATGTTGATTTTATGAATTATATAAGTATTCATATAAACCCAATTAATCATAGTATTTTAGTTCACAGTTATGATTTATCTTTAAATATTTGTATCTGTATTTATTTCCTAGTAATAATCTTAGTGCTATACATATATATGATTTTATTTAAAATCAAATCTTAAAGTCTTTATATTTGGTTTTGTTTTCTCTTTTGTTGATAAAAAAAAAAAAAAAAATTAAAAGCATATCTCTTTAAAGTCATTTGTCATTATTATTTTCAAAGTCATAAGTCATTGTTTTTATAAGTCTTTAGTCTTTGTTAGGGTCTTTTGTTTTGTTTTGCTTTGTAACGTGTTTTTGTTTTAAATTCTTAGTCTTTGTTAGGGTCTTTTGTTTTGTTTTGCTTTGTAACGTGTTTTTGTTTTAAATTCAAAGTCTTTAGTCTTGTAAGTCTTAAGTCAATTTTATTAAAGTCTTTTAGTTGTTTAGTTTGTAATTCTTATTGTATTCAATTATAAAAACGATCCAATACTTTTATCACAAACGATCCAATACTTTAAAAGTGATATATATATATATATATATATATATATATATATATATATATATAATATATATATATATATCACTTTTAAAATTTTGAATTTTTTATATCTATTTATCTATATTTAAGCTTTTCAAAATTTTTTATTTATAAAGGCAACACTTTAATTTTTTTTTATTTTTCCATAAATATTGATTGTCACTATATCATATTGTATTAAACCATATTCAATTCCTGCAGAATTGATTGGATGATTTTCTTAAATAAATAGAAGAATTGCATATATCTCAACATTTAGTCAAAGCAAAGTGCGGAAATGATAAAATTTTCGAGAGAAATAATAAGATTTTCTAATTAATATATAAAAAATAATTATAATTTTCAATTTTTGAATTTTTGAATTTTTTCCTTAGTTTTTTAAAAGTTTTATATTTTGAATTTATAAATATTACACACACATAATATTTGAATAATTTATGAATAAATAGATAATTATGACTTTTAAGATTTTGAATTTAAGAGTTTTTTGTTAGTTTTTTAAAAATTCTGTACTTTTAATTTTGAATGGTGCACGCATGCACATGTGAAATTTTAATATTTTTCAATTCACCTAATAAATATTTTAACGTTTTATCTAATCAATTTAATAAATATTTATTAGTTCATTTTATTTATTTATTTTAAATTATCCAAGAAATTTTTATTTAATTACATATTTAAAATTACAAATCAATAAGTGTATGTGTGTTTATTTATTATGTTATTCCTCTTTTAATTTTGTAAAAATGAAAGGAACGCTAAGATCCTTTTAGAAATTTTAGATGCTAATTGAAGTCTAATCTTATCATTTTCAAAAAAAAATTTTTGAAGTTTAATCTATAATTATTTTTTAAATATACTTGACTTTTAATATGATTTTCATATTAAAATTAGTTTAATTATAATATTATTCACTTTAATATGAATATTATTTTAATCAAAATAAATTTAATTTAAAATTATTACACGTAACATCATGCTTTAACATTTTAAATATCTAGATAATATAAGAGAAAAATTATAACTATACTTAATTTACACACACACACACACACACACACACACACACACACACACATATATATATATATATATATATATACGAACTTAATTTTATATATATGTGGAAATAAGGTGAGAATAATGAGATTATTTATAAGAACTTTAGTGAAATTTTAGAAACCCTCAAATATTCTTTTAGATAATTGATAATAAAATGAGTTTATTAAATAACATGAATTTTTAAAAATTGATAAATTATGATATTAAATTATTGCTCAACTGACTTTTTTTTAATAATTTGTTATTAATTAATTTAAAAAGTTTACATTTGATTAAATCTCGGTTACATTCGATTATTTCTCAATTCCACAATGAATTAATTATTAAATCAATTAACAATCATATTTATCTTTGATGGTATCCAAGAGTATTTGTTTAAATTTTAATTTCTATAATATATGTAATTATTTACTTTATTGCATTACCGGAGTATATCCTTAACTTTTTCTTTTGAAGTTTGTGTAAACTAAATTATTATATAATAAAACAATGCAAATATTTCAAATATATAAGGAAAACCATGAAAAAATAATTTCAAGATTTTTAATATCAAAATAAATTTATTTTCTCAAAGATGTAATTTGGTTGGATATTTAATATAACACATGATATTTTCTTTTAAAAGAAAAGTAGTATAAACATATTATTTTTTAATAAATATATATGATACTGAGAAATTTAAAAATTTTTATATTTTATTTTATAACTTTATTTTTTAAATATATGATTCTATTTTATTATAATTTAAAATATTTTTATTTAGGAGAGATAAAAAAAAAAAAAAATATATTTTTATTACAAATTTTCAAATAGAATATACATAATTAAATCTTTCAAAATTTTTAAATTTTTACTTTTAAAATTTATTTTTAAATAAGATAAACATATGCGTGTAGGAGACGAATAATTGAAATTTTAATTTTAAAATATATGTAATATTTTATTCTTATATTTATATATTGAAACATATTTATCAGGTGATATTGTAATTTTAACGAATTTTAGGTAAATGACGTATAAATTAAGCTGAAATGTGTGTATACACACTACTGTTTTATTAATTAATCGTTATAATCACATTAATCTTATATGAAATTCTAAATAATGTCCTTGGTGAAATTTAAAATATTTTAAAATAACCTTAGTTATAGCTAATTAAAAAATTTTACCTTAAAAAAATATTTACAATATTTAATTGCAACTTCAAATATTTTGATTAGGAAAGAGATAATGATAAGGAAAAAAATATTAAAAAATATAAAATATTTATTGTAATTTAAAATATTTTGATTAGCTGACTTTTGAACTTTTTTTAATTTTTCACAATTTGGTAGGATTTTTTCATAAATTTGTTTTTAAATATACATTTACACACTTTTAAAACAAATATTTATTTTTAAATTTTGTATTTTATTTTATTTTTGTAATTTAGTAATAAATTAGATTTAGAGGTTGGGTCGAACTTTATTTTAAAACCATTTTTATATAAAATAGAATTCTATACATAAAATTAGTTTACAATTAATTTTTAGAGCAAAGTGTAATGTAAATAAACATTATATTTATTTTAATCTAAATAAAATTTATACTTTTATCTAAGCAAAAGAATTAAATGAGTAAAAAAGCGAATAGAGTAAGTTGTGCACATCACAAAAGAATAATAAATAAAAGTGTTGATGGCCTTAGCCATTTGACCTAACCAATGAGCTAATGGTTAAAATTCAAAAATTGATATTTCGTGTGTCTTTAAATTACTTATAATGGAGGGAAAACTTAGCATGAAAGAAAATCCATTCAGTTGGCCTTGGCTATGGACCCATTAGGGTGACCATTGAGCAACCAACCCTTTTATAAGTCTTTTTGTGTTGGTAATGAATGTACACGTCCTATCTTCTATCTCTAACCATTTTTTTAGTTCCTTGTCCTATCACCTTCTAATAGAATTGGAGAACTAACCATCTTACCGACAAAATCTTGATTGAGTGTAGCAAGTGATCTCAATTCCTA
>NW_028322421.1:0-42797 GCF_041381405.1 Jatropha curcas | reverse complement strand
TTCTACCCGATTCAAAATTAAACCCAAAAACCAAAACCAAAATCATGCATAATTATTATTTAGCACTTAAATCACATTTTATTTTTAATTTAATCCTAAACATGCAAACTAACAAAACCCATAAATTTAATTTCATTTTTCATTCAACCTAAAATTGTAAAATTCATACAAGTAAATACGCAAAATTACATTTTAGTACTCTAAACTTAATTAAATTGCAATCTATTCATAATTGGACATCTTCGAATTTATTGGAGAAATTAAACTTTATTTTGTGCAAAATTTATTATATTTTTTTTAAAAAAAATTATTTCTGGAATCTTAGAATAGCTGCGTCACGGATCTTCTAATTCCATGACGGATCTAGTAGTTCCGTGACGGAACTGTTTAAATCCACAATCTGGAAAATAGAACACTGGTTATAGAAATAAAATTTTCGACATGAATAGATCTGTCACACATCTTCCAGATCTGTTACGGATCCGTTGGTTGCGTGACGCAATTGCTCTTGGATATGAACAGATCCGTCACACATCTTCCAGATCCGTTACGGATTCGTTGGTTGCATGACGCAACTGCTCTGGGCCAAGTTTATTTTTCAAATGATTTGTTTAGATTATTTTTTTTATCTAAATGCTTTAAGAAAACCTAAAATGACTAAAGATGAACAGAATACAGTTTAAAGAAGTCTAAACTATTAAAACCACAAAAGTAAATAAAAATACAAAGAAGGGTAAAGGAGTTACCTAATCCTCAGATTGAGGATTGTAAATGGCTTAAATGCCTTAACAAATGATGGTTAAGGCCTCCTAGAAGCTTTATCACCAAGGATTCAAACACTTATTCTTTTCTTTCGATTTTTTTTTCTTTTGATTTGTTTTTACTTAAATTGATATCTAATGGCAATTTTTCTTTAAATGAACTCAGAAGAGTCTCTGGAGAAAAATATGGCCGAAAGTGAGTTTTTCAAAAGCCCCCTCTCAAATGAGAGAAAAAGATCAATTTATAGATGTAGGGCAACAGATAGCTGCGTCACGCAGCTTATGACTCCGTAACGGATCTGTTAGATGCGTGACGCAGCTTCCTTTTTGGACCACAGCCATGTGTCGCTCAGACAGAATAAAAACCGTATGTCGTCATTTTTTGTGATGTCACACAAATCAGAGCTGCGTGACGCAACTGACAGTGTCTTCACACGCCTGCTAGCTGAGTGACGCAACCAGAAGCTTAAAATCGGTTTAATTTAAATCCTTGGATTAAAAGACTTCTAGATAGCATTAACCCTTCATTCCGCATCCTCGTATCATCATCGTATCAGGCAGGGGCATAAAGACACGCGTCAACACAATGAAACCGGGCTCGGGAAGCAAATCGGGCTAGTCGGCACATTTCTTGATGCATTACCTTGTTATGCATTCCACTCAGTCCAATTTTGTAAAAGTGGGTCCGGTCCCATTGCGACTCCCGACAATGGCATTTTTTACACATCAACCCCAAATGGGGCCATCCTACCCTTAAATGTCTATAAATAGGCATTGGGGGTGGGCTTTGGGGGAGGATTTTTGGAAAAACTAAAGGAGACTCTTGCATTTTCAAAACCCAACCTAAAAATCCAAAGGCAACGTGTTAACCTTGGATCCAAGTTGAGAATTGTTGTTTAATCAATAAAATCCTAAAACACATACTTTAATCTTGAAACTCGGACTATGGATTGAGAACCAAGGAGGGGTTTCTTATCCATTTTTCATTCAATCTTCAAGTGAACTATCAAAGGTAGTTTCTTAGAATCTTTAATCTCTTCCTCTTCTTTTCTTTCCTTTTTGGTGTTTAAAACACCTTTTCTAGGTCTGGTTGTGATAGAAGCCTAGGATCAACTAAACAGGGGCTTTGCACCGCTGTGACGTGTGGCCAAAGTAGTGGCGTGCGCCGCTTCCCAGTGCCTCACACCACTAGTGCCCAGATCCCCTGTTCTTACCTTGTAAACTCTAGAAGCCTTCCTGATCTAGGAAAGGCCCTGCGCCACTACGTGTGATGTGCACTATAAGCATGAGGCGCACGTCATAGCCCCCTGTGGCGCAAGGCCTTTCGATTCAAAGGCTCTAAATTTACAAAAAAAAAAACCAAAAAAAGTCCCGATTCGGAGATCCAGTGGTAAAGCTCTAACCTTAAATGGTTCGTGATGCATATTAGGTCATATATGGATTAAATAAAACAAATAAAACAAGATTGAGAATAATGATTGATGTATTTGCTCATCTTTCAAAGATGAACATCAAGATCATGAGTTTAAATCTCATATAATCATTTAAATTCCTGCACTTTAATTACTGTTCTTTAATTTACAAGCACTCTATTATTCTGCCCTTTAATTTTATGCCTTTAAATTTAATCATTATTTTGGTAACTTCTTTATTCATTATTCTTGTATTATGAACATGTATCATATTTTCATTTTGTGAATGAATGATTGATTGTCGGTTGGGTTGTATGATTCTATGATTGTGAGAATAATGTTCATTTTGTGTTTGTGTTGATGATGGGTGTTTTATTCTTATTATGCTTTAGTATTGTATTATTGCAAAATGTAAAGGATCCATAAGGATCCCTATTATTGATTGTATGTAATTTTAATTGGGTTTAGGAAATTTGGAGGGGTGTTGTAACTCTTTCTCCTCCTTCCTTTCTTTCTGGATGCTTGATGTTTCATGTTTATTACGTTTTAATTTTTTATGAATGACATGGTTTTCTAAAAAAATGCATTAAAATCGTTTTACATCTCAATTAAAAGTTGATCTATTAATTATTATGAATCTTTGGACAGAGTGGAGGCCGGTTTAGCCAGGCGAAATAGGTGCCTAACACCTTCCCATTTCGTACCTAACTCTCAAACTTGTCTCTGATTTAAAATCGGATTAGCCGATTCCAAAGAATCAACGAATTCGAGAATTTTTCCCTAATAAATGTGGCGACTCCAAAATAAAACTCTTACCAAAGTATGAAAACCTTTTTCGAGGATTAAACGGGTTTAATAAAAGAAAACCATTTTGATAAATAAAATCAATCAAGCTCGTTCAATCCGGTTCTTTCCAAATCCAATCTTTTGGAAAATAATCACTCACGCTCAGCAAGACCTGCACGGTTTTATTCCGCAGATGGAATGGGGAACTTTCCAAAAGGTCACCCATCCTAGGATTTTCATAAAGCGGCACGCTTCACCATGGAGTTCTTCCAACTCTCCAAGCCATTCCACCAAAAGGCGCTTCTAATAATTAGTTTCCCCCTTTTTGATATATGATCCAATTCATTCCTATGTCCTGCATTCCACTCCCCATAGCTATCTTGCCATCTTAGAAGCTAGCTAGGAGCTTTGCTCTAGCCGCCCTCTTAGGATCACTTTGTTGGGACATGATGTCATAGGGAAAATGTGCTCTTGAGTTATGGCTATCTTAGGAATATGCAAGGTATTAATTGAGTTGATAAAACACATTTTTACATGATGTATTTCAATCCTTAATTGGGGATCTAAGTTTAACTTTTGTAAAGTTATTATAGTTGGAAGTAGTAACTCAAATTTAATGGTTGTTAATTTGCAATTGAGAGTAGCAAATGTTGACCACCTCAAACAACTAAATAGCATTACCGTTAATGAATATGAACTTATATGATAATAAGCATGTAGGAATCAAACTACTTGAACTATAGTCTATAGAATGGATTGCTTGAATAAGTTTTTTTTATGTTAACATAATGTATGGGATGAAGAATTATTCCATTCCTGGTAAGTTTGATGAATAGTAATTTTATTAATTAAATAAAGCACAATTGAATTTTTAGAATAATGATGATTATTTCTTAACAACCGGAGGACGCGTGGATTTTTCCAAAAGTTTGATTTGGAAGAATCTAGTCAAACGGGCTTGATTCATTTATTTAGTAAATCGGTTTTTCTTTATTAACCCATTTATTTATCCTCAGGAAATGATTGTATTACTTTGGCAAGAGTTTTATTTTGGATTCGCCACCCTTATTAGGAAAAATTCTCAAATTAGTCGATTCTTTGAAATCGACTAACTCAATTTTAAACCAGGGATGAGGTTCGAGAGTTAGGTACGATAGGGGAAGGTGTTAGGCACATCTATCGCCGGGTTAAATTGGCCTCCTCATGTCCGAAGATTCACAATAACTTAAATAATGCAATTAACTACAATTAAGGTGAAAAATACTTTTTTATGTATTTTAGAAAACTATATCAATCACATATTTAAATGAAATATAAGCATAAAAACATAAAGTAAATCATTCAAGAAGAAAGAGGGAGGAGAAAAGAGTTACAAACCATCCCTAATAATTAAAATCTACCCATTACCCTCCAAATTTCTCAATTCCCAAACTAATTATTACATATAAGCATTTAATGAGATCCGTATAATGAAACATACATTCTCAACCATCATCATTCATACAATCATAAAATGAAGATATGATGCATGTTAGAGATACAAGATTGATGAATAAGAGGTCAGCACAATAATAAACACAAGGCGTAAAATTAAAAGGACAAAATAATAAAATGCTAGAATAGTAAATTACAACAATTTAAAGAGATGAATCTAAATGGTTAATCAAGGTTTAAGCTCATGGTCTTGATGCTTGTCACGCCCGACTCTAATCACTAGAGGAATTGTCCGCTTTGGATCAAGCCAAATCCCTCATACAAGATTGGCAAGACCCGCACGGTTTTGTCCTGCAAGTGAAATGGAAAACTTCCCAGGAGGTCACCCAGCCTAGGATTTCCATTAAGCAAGCACGCTTAACCCTGGAGTTCTTCCAACTCTCTAGCCATTCCACCAAAAGACGCCTCTAATGATTAGTTTCCCCCTTTTCGATATATGATTCGATTCATTTTGTGTCCTGCATTCCACTACCCTAGCTAGCTTGCCATCCTAGAAGCTAGCCAGGAGCTTCACTCTACCCGCCCTCTTAGGATCGCTTTGCCGGGTCGGGATGTCACAAGCAAAATGTAACACCCACCAGCCAATCCCGGAGAACCAGACGGCGGATGCCACAATCGGTGCCGGAGCACCGTCTTATGTCACTTATTAAAGCTAGATCACAAATTAGAAGTGGCTAGAGTTTCATAAGGAGGCAAGTAATTAACATTTTTGTTTTTAGAAAAAAATAAATAAAATAATATTTAAGGAATTTCCTACGAAAATTTCGCAAGAATTTCCCCTAAAAATTAACTTGCCACACAAAGAAAATATACACACTTCTAATTTCTCCAAACCCTAAAACTCCAATTCAACACAACATGCCACAAGCTCTTCTGAGTATCCATCAATATAATCATCATACACCAAAAATATAATAAGATGTTATTTCCTTAAATAATAATAACTCTCAATAAATTTATATACAACCTCCACAACACAATATTTTACATACATGCCAAAAATCACCATTTACAAAATATCCTACCCAAAATGTGATATCTACTCTGATGCTACTCCTCTGGTCTTGAAAAACATCCTCCGCTCCTAACCTGCGCGTGATAAAAATCAATGCGCTGAGTGGAAGACTCAGTGGTGCTAAATAACCAACAATTAAAATAACAAGAATAGCCAAGGCAAATCTCACAAATGCTTTAAATTACTCAATTATATAAATACCGAAATTGCATTAATTTAATTAAAACACTGTGAAAGCAATAAGAAGATTATAAATACAAATATGTCTTCATTCTTTAGTTAAGGCTCATACTAATACAGAATGAACATAAGCAGATTTGATCGCGGCCTATGTTAGCGCCACCCCCATTACACAATCGTGGCCTATGAAAGCGCCACCCCCCATCACACAATCGTGGCCTATGAAAGCACCACCCTCATCACACAAATAAGCACGTCTGCCTATTTATAAGGGCTGATAACCCTAGCATATGATCATAGCTTCACATAACAAAATTAATCTCATCATACCACATTTCAATCATGCATAGTAGAGGCCAAATCAAAATCATTCTTTCACAAAAGTAATAATTCTTAATCAAAAACTCTTCATTATTTAATACCCATCATTTCAAAATTCTTACTCAAAACACTATAGATATATATACTTAATATAGTATAAAAGTACATAAATCAAGAACTTTTCAGCATTTTCATAAACTTGCCCTTTGCTGGGTTTTCAGGGTATAACTGAAGTTGTAGGTCTCCAAAATGAGTAAAATTTAATTCTTTAGAAAGATAAAATGAAATTATACAAATGTCATGAAGAGATCACAGTCTAGATCAACCTCTACCTCTACGATACTGAAAATAAGCTCAAAACACAGACCAAGAGCCCAGTCCTGATTCCACAGAACCAAGTCCAATGTTTATTGAATTCCTACTTAACCAAACACTCAAATCAAACCAATCTAGAACGAGGAAAGTCTCCAGACATAGGGAAACAACTTTTATGAAGAACTCAGAACCTAATCTTGTCATTTTAGTGGTCAAATTGGGCACTCAATTCAATGATGCATGTGGCCCGACACAACAGAGTCAGTTTGGGTGTTTTAGCCATAAGTTGAGCTATGTATCTCCAAATTGGACACAAGAGGATGGGTTGGAGATCTAAGAGGTAGAGCTACAACTTGTATGAAGAACATAGGACATTATGTCGCCATTTTAGCTGTCAAAATGGACAATCAGTTTGGATATACAGGTAAGACACCATAACAGAACCAGTTTTGGTATTTAAATCATAATTTGAGCTACAAGTATTGAATTAGACATAAGAATATGTTTTGGAAATCTGAGAAATAGAGCTACAACTTTCATGAAGAAGTCAGAAACATATGGGAAGTATAAGGGGGTCGAAAATGATGTCCAATCCCACTTAAGAACATATCTAACATTAAAATTCATCAATTTAACCAAAACATATAAAGTTCCCAAGATACATTCAAAACCTAACCATGTAAAAACAACTTAAACAAGTGAAAGGGGAAAGAGAATATGATTGCACTAACCTTATTAACAAGCTTGAATAAGCTTGGAAAGCCTTACTCCTTGGCTTTCTCTTTACCTTGAGGATGGTTCTCCAACCTCTTCAAAGTATGAGAAATCAACATTAAAATCAAAAATTGACACAAGGACTAGATGGAGCATGATTTAATACATCAATAACATGTCTAAACCATGAATTCTACTTATTAATTCACAAAACTCAAAAACCACAACTTACTTTCTTCAATGGTAACTTCAATTCTCTTTGCTTTTAATCACCAATCTCAACTTCTACTACTTAATTCTTAAGAATTAAGTACTATTTCATGGTTTAATTAGGTAGCTTGGTGGTAATTTGGAGGTAAGAAAATGAAGAAAATGAAGGAAGAGGAAGAAGATGAAAATGGCGTGGAGAAGGAGAAGAGAAGAAAGAGAAAGTGGTGATAACTTTAAGGTGACAAAGTCAAATTTTACTTCCTCATTTAATGCCAAATGTGTGGCTAAGATCAAGTCCTAAGTAATCTCATCCAATGGCTCTAAATATTCCTCAAATAATTCTCTTCTACTTATTATTTAACTCCACCAATTAATTAAATTAACTCCACTAAAATAATGCCTCATTTATTTCTTAATATACCACACTAGAAACAATATTCATTTAATCCATAAACTCTCCAATAATATTCATGAAATATTTTCTACCCGCCTAAATCATGCAAACATGCTCCAAAAATAGTAAATAGAAGATTAAATATGCATAGTAATTTTCCGGACTAAAATAATACAAACTCCCGAACCGATGGTACTATTCACAGACCGGTAAATCACTATTACTGACACTAAAAGAAAATTGGACTGTTACAATACTCATAAAAAATGATGACCAAATTCACCAATCATTTGCTCTCAACCTTACTTTATTGTTTATTTGATCCATTTGTGACCAAATACGCACCCAAACCTTTTAAGGTTGGAACTTGATCACTGGATCTCCAGAAAAAGGGTGTTTATTGATTTTTATTCATTTTGGACCTTTGAAACGAAGGGCCTAGCGTAGGGGGCTATGGCGGGCGCCATATGGGTGTGGCATGCGCCTCACGTAGTGGCGCAAGGCCCTTCCCAGATCAAGAAGGTTCAGATGTGTTATGAGTCAAAATAGGGAAAATCTGGGTTCATCTGTCGCGAGCCACACACCTGTGGGGCACGCCACATGCGTTGGCTTGTGCCACTGTCCCAAGCTGTGTGCCACATGGGCACAGTGATCCCTCATTATTGATCCTCGGTTTTCCTCACTACCAGACACAAAAGAGGTGTTCAAAGCACCAAAAAAAGAAAGAAAAAGGTAAGGGAATAAGATTAAGGTTCTCAGAAACTACCTTTGAGAATTTCTTTGAAAATCTGTTCAAAATGGATGAAAAAACCCAAACACTTGGTTCTTCATCCAATAGTCCGAGATTCAAGATTAAAGTACGTGTTTTTAAGATTTTTTGGATTGATCTCAAGGGGTTTTTGACTAATTAAGCTATAAAATCTCAACCTAGATCAAAGGTTAACACTAGTTGCCTTTGAATCTTTAGGTTGGATTTTAAGAGAGCAAGAGTTTGCCCTTAGTTTCAAAAAAATCCTCCTTCTGACTCACCCCCTAATGTCTGTTTATAGGCAAATGAGGCTGGATGGCCTCATTTAGGGCTGAAGTGGCAAAAATGCCACGTTCTGGCCCTGCAATAGGACCGAGTCCATTTTTACTAAAACAGACCGGGTGGCACGCGAATCGAGACGGTGCACCGAGACGTGTGTCGGGTGAGCCCGGTTTCTTCGCGAAACGCTCGGTAACCCAAAAAAGTCAAAATGGTTAAACACAAAGATAATCTCAGCCACGGACCATTGGTCCGAGAACCGAGGTGATCGAGAATCTCGATCCAATTTTATGAAAAAATAATGTATCATCATTGAATCTTTTAGGATCAAAATTTGAGCGTCTACAGTTTGTCCTCACTTTGATAATATTTTATTTTTCAAACAAAATGTCATCAAAGTATAAAGTAGATGCATAAGTAAGAAAATACTTACATGATTTGCGTGGCGTGCACGGCTTAGGCGGATGAATTATGCCATCTTGGCGGCTTTATTGATGTGGATTGCCATTATGGCGATGGATAGGCGGACGAATTGCTCCATAGTGATTGTTGGTGACTTTTACGGCTGACTACTGTGAATACTCAAATTTTGAGGCTCAAGAAGCCTGTTTTCCTGGACTGCAAACAGTCCGGCCGGACCGGAGGCCATTCGGAAAAGTTCACCGAAAGTATGCCAATATGGTACTTGAAACGTCCGGAAAATTACGAAGATCGCTGAACTAGTCCCGGAATATTTTTTGGAGGTACGGAGCTCCCGAAAAAGCTTTTGGAACGAAAGCTAGCAAGCCCGCCGGCCACGGCGGCAGCAACTGCCGTCCACGGCGGCTGCCGCCGCCCTGTCCGGCGGCCGCAGCCGCCATCCAGGGCGGCTCCAGCTGCCAGCTCACGGCGGCGGCAGCTGCCGGACAGGGTGGCGGCAGCTACCGCCCTCCAGCACGGTTTTCCCTATATAAACAGCCTCGGTGCGACTTTTTTACTCACTCAGTCTGTGTTGACGGACGCTCTCTTCTCCCCTACGCTCCTTGTGGTTCTTTTACTGCTTTTCTGCATTTAGTGTAGACTTTTATTACTCTGCTGTTGTGATATTTGGCCACTTAAAATAAATTAATTTTAATTAATATTCCCCAAACGATGAGCTTAATCCGGAGTTTTCAAGTTGAAGCTAAGAAGCGGTCGCCGATTAACTCAGGTAATAACAAAACCCTGCTCATTTAATTTTAGCATTTCATGCATATTCTTCTTCTACTCCAATTCTGAATTAAACTGCTGCATAAATGCATTCACGTCATCAATTTGGCAAATAAACTGCCTCAATTAAATATGATTAAGCTTAAATGCCCGATTAATCAATAATCATGGTGTTAAAGCTTAAATCCGACAATATTGGCTAAAGTATCTAGTCTATCAATGACTATGGTATAATCGCCTTTATTTCGAATAGTCCGGCTTAGGTCCAATTAATCAATAATTGTGGCTAAATAGCCTTAATTAAACACGTTTTTTTTGGCAATAAATTGCCTATATTGCAATTCAATTGATCACTTTTGGCAAACAAATTGCCTATAAGTAAGATTAACCATTTTTAGCGACAAATCGCTTAAATCAAAGTTTTTGGCAAAATGCCTTGAATTAATCAATCTTTTGGCTAAAAGCCTTAAATCAATCATTTTGGCGACAATCGCCCAATCAACACTTTTGTTAAACAAACTGCCTAAATCAACTCATTTTGGCTAAAAGCCTTCAAATAATCAATTTTGGCGATAATCGCCTAAATCACATCAATTTTTGGCAACAAATTGCCTAAATCAATCTTTTTGGCTAAAAGCCTTAAATCAACACTTTTGGCAACAAATGCCTAAGACATCAAATCAATCAATTCTTTGGCAAAATGCCTAAACAAAATGCACAAAGCATACACACACTCATGCATTAAGCATACCCATTCAAAGCCCTTTAAAAAAGGCCTATCGAACTACGTCGACTTTGATCTTCCATTCAAACGGAAGTATGTAGGCACGTTCGGGATTTAACCCCGAGCGGCAAGTCGAAATCACTTAAACATTTCATTGGTCCAATTACATCATTTACCTTGCAAAGCATTCATTCATTGGTTAGTTCATCAACATGACATGGTCTCGGGATCCACCTCGGGTTCGCAAACCATGCCTTAAACATTGGAAAAATTAATCTAGTAATTAGGTTAATTAAAATTGGAGTCAACTGAGGGTTTTTTCCTAGTTTACCCTAAAATAATTAAACAAGGTGGCGACTCATACATTCACGTGCATTTCTGCCCTTAGTCATATGCATTTGTATGCCTAATATTTTCTGGGGAGGGGTTCACAACTACGCCATTGGCGGCTTTGATCTATGAATGCTCCACTGCTGGAGGTTGTCCAACAGATGGTGCCTAGAGGGACTTTGATAACCTACCTCGGGGGACTTACGGTGCCACTATGCCATTTGTTGGGTGGACGAGTTGCATCATGGTGGTTGCTGACGACTTCTACGGCTGATTGCGCCAATCAGCGGCTTTGATAAAGTGCAATGGTTGTCCTTTGGACGTGAGATGCGGAATGAGATGCGCACATGGGACGACTTCAGGGCTGTGCCACTTAGGACGACTTCAATGGATGAATGAGTACGTCACTTGCGACGACTCGGTTTCTAAAATGCTCCACTTTGGGAGGTTGTCCTTTGGACAGTGAAAGGCGAAATGAGATGCATATGGAACAGCTTCAACGAATGAATGAGTACATCACTTTGGACTACTCAATTCTGAAATGCTCCACTTTGGGAGGTTTTGCTTTGGACGATGCCTTCTTTGGACGGCTTTGGTGCGCCACTTTGGACGACTTTGGTGCGCCACTTTAGACAGTTTTGGTGCGCCACTTTCGACGGCTTTGGTTTTCTTGCCTCAGGAGACTTATGGTTTGACCTACTCCACTTTAGGAGGTACCTGCAAAACCATTTTGGCAATAAGAGGAAAGAGGCTCTTTGGCCGGTTATGGTTAGAAATTTCGTGATTAGGCTCAAAAAAGCATGTGCTTGTGAAGTGTGATTTTGGATAAGAATGCATGAATTCATGTGAATTTGTGTGTGTGTGAGTTTATGTGAAGTTATGTGTGTTTTTGTGAATTTATTAAAAATTGTGTCGTGGCACACAAACGATCCAAATTGTCTGTGGCTAGCATTGTGTTGCCCCTACTTAAGCGGCTAACCGTGGATAGGTTGCCAGCTAAATATGAGAGCCGGTCACGATTAATGGACCTATGGGCCACACTGGGCCTGAAGGCAAAAGTTGGGCCCATAGGCCCACTAACCCTTATAATACTTTTTTTCTTTTTTTACCTCTCTCCTAAATAAAATGTCACGTATATTCTATTTGAAATTTTATTTTTTAAAAAATATATATAGTCAAATCATATAAATATAAAGAAAAAAATCTTGAAACTCCAAAAGCGACCAAAACAGAAATATATAATTCTAGTCTTTTCTCGCTTTCTAAACATCATTTTTTTAAATCAAACAGATTTAGGATATAAAGATAAAAAAATATTAAGAAAATTAAAAATACTTAATCATCGAGAGACCATCTATTTATTGCAAGGAAGATATACATCTTATTAAATTAAAATGATAGTAGTTACAAATTATTCGATAACGAAAAAGAAAATAAAAAATTCTTTTCAAAATTCACTTAAAAAAAATGTTTCAATATATAGATATATAAATATATCAGTAAAATATTATACATATTTTTAAATTAAAATTTTTAAATGTTTGTCATTCGAGGTTTAATTATGTAAATTCTATTTGAAAATTTATTTTTAAAAAATATATATAATCAAATCATACAAACATAAAAAAATATGCTTTTTTCTTTTTCTATCTTTCTCATAAATAAAATATTATGTATATTCTATTTGAAAATTTAGTTTTAAACAAAATCTGCAATCAAATCATGCAAACACAAAATAGAAAATAATATTTATAAAATATTTTTTTTCTTTTTTTATCTCTCTCTTAAATAAATATTTTAAATTATAATCAAAATAAAATCAAATATTTAATAAATAAAATATAAAAAATTTTAGGTGTCTCGTTATCCTATAAATTTATTAAAAAATAAATTTAGAAAAGATAAAACTTAAAATTTTGAAATGCTTAATTATCTATATGTATTTTATTTAAAAAAATTTTTATAAATATATTCAATCAACTAATAAAATATAATTTTTTAATTAATTATAACTAAAATTATTTTAAAATATTACAAATTTCATTAAATACATGTCGGAAATTTCATTATCCCCATTCCCACATTTATATATAATGTAGGTACTTATGTCTTTTCTATTGATTTAAATTTTATATATCTAATACATTGAAATTATAGTCAACTAACATTCTAGCTCTTCCTTTTTTTTATATTATTACCCTTTCAAGTAGTTTTCGTATTATTGCCTTTTTAAACTGTAATTTTTTTATTTATTTAAAGCAAGGTTGTAATTCCGAGTACATTCTAACTATTCAAGAGATAAAGACTTATACGCA
Source organism: Jatropha curcas (assembly GCF_041381405.1). Lineage (NCBI taxonomy): Eukaryota > Viridiplantae > Streptophyta > Magnoliopsida > Malpighiales > Euphorbiaceae > Jatropha > Jatropha curcas. The sequence goes on along the minus strand of NW_028322421.1, from coordinate 29,611 downwards.
ATCAACTAATTAATCTCTATAATTAAATTGAATAAATTAAATTTTTTTATAAAGAAAATTGATTCAAACCAATATATGTTCATAAAATTGAATTAAATCGAATTGATTCAATCTTAATTTCTTTCTTTTAACTTATTTTTTGGTTAAATTAATTTAGTTTGCAAAATTTTTAAGTTTTTTATTTTATATAGCAAAAATCCAACATAAACAGAAAATTTTTTATTTAAAATCAAAGCCAAATTAAAATTTTTTAAACAATTTAAACTGAACCAATTTAATCAAATCAATTTCACCGTATTCTTCCAAATGAGGTTGCCCTAGCATGAGAGACAAAGAACAATTGCTTTAGAATAATCACAGGTCGGAAATAGAACAATAATATTGTTTTGCATACAATTTTAAATGTATATATTTGATTAATGCTATATCTATCGGTTCTTAATTTCTATTTCCATGTTTTAGGTTGAGATTGATTTTATGTTATTGGTGTGGACTGTGAATGATAAAACTCCTGATATATCTTATAGTAAAATACTTTTTCATCTTATAGTGAAATTAATACTTATATCTTTTTATTATTAACAAATAGCTTTGACGTCTCTAAATTAATAATTCATTATATAAATGAGTCCTTCCATTAAATTTCACTCTAAATTGCCGTTAAAATTCAAATTAAAGTGAAAAATAAGGAGAGACTAAAATTAAATCTGATGCTACCCTTATTAAAACCAGCCTAGAATAAAAAAGATGAAAATCTCATATTTTATCAAAATCGCCAATTTTCAAACGAACTCTAAAAGCTGTGTGATCTGCTTTTTTCCTTTCAAGATTTATCCATGGATATCAAAAGCAGAGCAAGAAAAGATTTGGTAGTAATGGATTGCCAAAAGTTGACATTAGAGACTCGCACACATGTAGTACATAACAGGCGGCTTCCACTGAGGACGGTGGTTCAAGTTTTATTTTTCAAGCAATTACAACTCCACCATGCAATCGCCAGAATATCAATAGCGGTGGAGACGGCGCCACAAAAACTGCTAGGCTCTTGCTGATAAGAAGAGAATAAGAAAAGGTAGAGGAGGGAGCTATCTTGGGTGTTGCTGCTACGACGATTGTAGCTGCGGAGACATGGCACAGTCGTATCTGAAGAGCATCGGTGAGGGAGATTATTCAAAAAAAAAAAAATTATATTTTCATTTTCTACCAATCACTGTATGAAATTTGGTGTTGAAGATTATTTCAAAACTCATTGCAAAATTAACCGAAGGAGGGCTGTCATGCCCATGATTATTGGTCCCACTGAAGGCAGTTGTTTGTTAAAGACTTTAAATTCAAAACAATATCACTGTGGCAATGTGGCCCATGATGTTCAATCCATCAAGCGAAAAGTAGGAAATTATGAATTTTTCTTGTTAATAAAGTTATAAGAAAATGAAGGTTGGAAGGAAAAAAATTTAGATTTATATTTCGATTAAATAATGTTATTCTTAAATAGTTATGTTATTATGTGTAATATGGTATTTAATGAATATTAAAAAAAATTATATTTGTTTTATGATAAGAATTGAGACGGACAAAGTATATGCTCAAAATTAATGTTAGTAATTTTCAAGTAATTAAATAATTCTTCTATTAACTAGGTGTTGATTAGAGTGGTAAACTACTTCTATTTCCTTAAAGTTGATACAAGTTTGATATCGGAAAAGACACTTTATTTAGTTGTACTATTGAATAATCATCGGAATAAGATGGATAAAATCAATTTTAAAAATAAAAAATCGACCTACTCATAACTTGCTCCATATATTTATATATATATATATATATATATATATATATATATATATATATATATATATATATATAAACTAAGCATGTGATTTCCTATTTTTTTTCCTCTATTGCTTTCATAAAACTGAACCACAATCCTGACTCGCCTTCACATCGATAAATAAAAAGATACATATTTTATCTCAATCAGTGGATATGGGTATTAGAAATCTCACTCTATATTCGACATTCGACGAATTGCTATCCTTATTGATCTTCTGTCAAAAGAATTATTTTTTTTCATGTCAAGTCAATTTCAATAATTAGTTTCAAGGTGATAAATAATTTTAGACAAAATAATTTTTTAAAATAACAAATAAAAATAAATTAACCGTAACAAAAGTTTAATTTATATATGAAAATTAAATTCTTAGCAAATAAAAATTTAATATTTTTAATGTAATTAAATTGTTACAAAATCAAGGAATAATCAAAAGATAACCAATATTTAGTTCAAAATAGAAATTAAATCATTGTCAAGTAATATCTTTCTAAATTAACTATGAACTAAAAAAATACAATAAATGTATTTATTTTCAAAAATTTATAATTTTACAGTAAAAATAATTATGATAACACAAATTAATTTCTAATGGAAAATTTTAAAAAAATTATATATTGTTAATTATTTTAGAAGTTAAAAATACTATAGAGGATGCATACTATTGTAATTGCATCCTATTCTAATCACATAGTGGAATTATATACTATTTTGAGTATAGAAATATCTTGAACTTTGTGTATTATTGGAATTGCATATATGAAACAACTCGAATTTTTATTTTCAAAGATTTTCCAATTAAATTTAATAAACCGACAGCTTGGAAATTTATTTTAATATTTTAATGTGAACTCTGTGGGAAACCGAACCAAAAATCGATTGAAAAACCCGTAAACCAATTGGAAACTGAAGATTTGGGCCGAACCGAACCGAATCGAACCGGTTCGACCCAAACCATCTAGAATTTTCTTTTCTTTCTATTTCTAGCGCACCTCACTCCCCTTCCCCATTTTTTTTTTTCTGCGCTTCCCGATCTCCGGCGACACCATCTCCGCCACCTTCTTTTCCTTTTCTTTCTTCTTCTTCTTCTTCTTCTTCTTCTTTTCCTTTTCTTTCTTTCTTTCTTTCTTTCCCCTTTCTTCTTCCCTGCACCTGCATTCGCACCACTGTCCAGCAGCTCCAGCAGCTCCAGTCGAGCGCCACTGCCGTTCTCACTGCCGCTCGTCACTGGAGCAGCTCTGTCGCTCGTTCCGCCTTGTCCTAGCTCACGCAGCGCCACAGATCGCACAGTCAGGCCCTCTGTCAGGTCTGGCGCGCCCACAGCAGAAGCTCCAGCTGCAAGTCTCGCTGCCAGCCGCCTCTCTTCGCCTCTCTCCGCCTCTCTCCGCCACTGCTAGTTAGATCCGGCCACAAGCAGTTGCTGCCCTTCAACCCGGCAACTCCCATTCTAGCAATTCGACAACAACTATATTTGGGGTATAATTAATTTAAATACATTTTAGTTAATCGATTTAATTTTATTCATGATAGTTAATTAAAGTTAGTTATTTTAGTTAGTTTAATTTTAACAATTTTAGTTAATCTAGTTAATGTTAGTAATATTAGTTAATTAAATTAATTTTATTATTTGTAGTTAATTAATTTAGTAATGTTGGTTAATGAAATTAATTTTTATTAATTGTAATTAATGAGTTAGTTAAGTTTAGTTAAGTTAATGTTAGTAATGTTAGTTAATTAAATTAAACTTATTACTTTGTAGTGAATTAATGTAATTAATTTAATTTGGTAAATGTGGATAGTTAATAGCTTTGAAATTTTAGTGTTGATTTAATTAAGATAGTTTAAACATAATGTTATTGTGTGGTGATGTTGAGTTTGATGGAGGATGGGAAATTTGATTGATTGATTGCCCGATGGATGGGCTGTGTGGTTTGGAAATATTAGATATATTGTTGATATTTTAACAGGTGGATAGTCCAATTTTTAGGGGAGATGCTGCCGAAATTTCGGTAGAAAATAAAATAAATTTTAATAGAAAATAAAATAAGAAATAAAATATAATTCAAACGAAAACAAATAAAATAGAGTTAGATAGAAAGATAAAATTTTAGTACAGATAAGAAATTAGATATCGAGATTAAATTACGTAGAAAAATTATAATATAAAATAAAATTCTTAGAAGGGTAAGGAGATATTTTGTCTGATAGAATTATTTCTTTTTGTGTCATTCTTACTTTGCTTAGATCGCCCGGGTCCATCTAGTACTCCTCCAGGACAGAATCAAAGCTAGAACTTCGCTCTCCATCACTGTGAGTAATAATAAATAATGCATATCAACACTGCATATGCATAACATTTATTCATAAACATTATGTTTTTATTTACATATTTACAATATATTACAAGTATTTTATCATATATATTAAGTTACGATCATTATAATTATACTTATATATAATTGTGCATTTGGATGAAATTGGTGTAATACGTTGAAAGAATTGTTTGATTACTTGTGCTGTGCATATACTGTGCTTTGTTTGTGTGGAATTAGGATGAAGTGGGTCACCATGGGTTTGTGAGACTGTTTCTGTTATACGGATCCTGATTCTGATTTCTGTTATATTCTGATTCTGTTATATGGATCCTAATTCTGTTTCTGTTAGCCGGGTAAATGGGAGATCGGCGCCCCCGTGTGCACCTGATAATTCTGTTTGTTCTGAAACCACAGGATGGCCGCTTGTTGTTGCGCACCTGAAAATCTAGATTTGATTGCAGCCCGCAGGGTGGCCTCCTGTTGTGAGCGCTTGATGATCTAGATTGGATGGAGACCACCGGGTTGCCTCCTGTTGGTATGAAAAAAAAAAAAAAAAAAAAAAAAAAAAAAAGAGAGAATGTAAAAACAATGAGAGGGCTGGTCAAGTGAGGATTAGACCGGTCGGCCAGTATGGGGGATCGGCTCCCTGGTGCACATGTGAGAGGATGAGCCATGTGGGAGGACGACTCATCGGGGGTTCGGTGACTCCACTGACTAATTTCCACGTGATGTGATTATTTGAAGGTGATATTGTTTGTGGGTGCTGATGTAATGTCATATGATTAACTGTTGTGTGTTCATTCAGTATACTAGGGTGCATTTTGCTTGACTGTATGTGGTGTGTATTATTTATTATTATTCACTGAGTTGCAAAACTCACCCCCCTTTTCTCCAAACCTCCCAGGTACTAGGAAGCAGCTCATTCAACTGAAGCTCTGCAATCTTCTCCGCAGAGTTATAAATGTAAATTTTATATTTTTGTTATTTAAATTTGGATGTGCTAATTATTCTATTATCAGAATATTATTGAACTCCGCAGTTATAGGGTCGTGTATTTCAATCGGGCTCTGTCGTATGCGTTATTGTGTAAACGACTTGTTATATATTAGATGCAGGTGGATTAATATAACCATATTATGAATATGACTTATCATGATTAGGCCCAAACTAATCTTTAATTAAGATATCTAAAATTGGGCCGGATTGTACAATATTTATATTTATATCCTAGCTGTATGGGCTTACTGTTCCTGTTAAATGGTGTGGCATGTTTAAGTAGAGTAGTTTAGGCTTACTACGGGCCTCGGGGGCCTTAAGCTTACCTGGGCCCTAGTGCCGGTCCGGCCCACGGAAACGGGTCGTGACAAAGGTGGTATCAGAGCAAAAGTTCATAAGTCTAGATGTAACTGCGGAGTAATTCCTGTCATGTCTTGACATAGTCTTCCTTGCTTTCCTCTTCAACGTTGTTCGCAACCAGATTAGAGTCAAGTTGTTTAATAAGTAAATTTTGTATCCTTGTTCTTTAGAGATGTGATTTAGTTACTGATGCTAAGGGGATGGTTTAAACAAAAACCCTTTTATGGAATAAATAATATTCATATATAATTTAAGTATGTAAGAAGATAAGTTATATAGGATTAATAAGTTGAAGTTAGTTGATGAAAGTGTGCTATTTTTATTTAATACGTGTTGAATGTGGAATACATATTTAAGAATGCATGAATGTGTGTATAGGTGTGCTTGCGGAATTGCGAATGAGTTGCTAATAATTTAACAATAGAACTAAATGATTTGGATTCGAGGACATCAGAATCTATTTAATTAGAGTATTGAATGAGTATATGAATTTGATGAAATTTACATGATGTTGGTTAGTGGAATTTCTTATATTTATTGAGATAAATATTTTCTGGATGGAATGGATATACATGATTTTTATAAGGTCTGAATGTTGAAGGATTTGGTGCGATTTGGTATAATAATTGGTGATGAGTATTTTTCATAAAGAATAATATTGGTGGAATTATTAGATGAAGTAAGTTTTATTTATGAGTAATTACTGCTTGGTGGGACAAAGTGTATTGTAGCATTCATCAGCTATTTCGTTTAAAGTTTATGAATGTAGGGAATAATATAAATTATTGTGGTTATAAGAAAAGTAAATTGTGATTCTTAGTAAAAGATAAACTACTTTAATCATGATGTACTTAGTGGTGGATATTGTGTGGATTGTGGCATCTTATGGTTTAATATGGTACAAGTAAGAATTAAATCTAATGGTATTTAGCCTTTTGATATTTAAAATAATTGTTGCACACTCGATGGTATGTGAATTACAAACAATGATTTTTGTTTAATGGGAGATTCTATGATCTGAGAAGGAGTTAATGACTCCATAAGGGAATTAAGGTACTTATGTTATGTAAATAGTGAGCTATGATGATTAAGTGTATTGATGAATGACATCGGACATGGAGAGATAATTGTCCAATTATTGAATTGATATAATACTAATGAAATAGATAAGTAAGGATGGATCTAGTCCTGTTATTGTTTGGATATTAAGAAAAGAATCAATTACAGAAACGTGAAGGGTATAAATTAATATGATTTAAATGAGGATAGTCAGTAATTAGAGGTTTAATAAATTAAGGATTATGGGTAACAAGATTTGATAAAACTAGAAATAGTGATACCTCAGCAGCTTTAAGATAAAGACTTCTATACTTTGGGAATTCATGAGTGTATTAGACGGGACATAAGCAAGACCCTAGTATATGTAGGATGTTTAATAAGCCAGACTAAGTTTATGGATCTAGTATAATAAAATGAAAGTAAAAGATAATAGAGGAAACTAGTGGACTTGGGATTGGAACGCTATTATGTTGGGTGATAATTATATTAGAAAATGATAATTAGAATATAATTTGAAGGAGAATAATATTTGTGTAATTGTAAAGTTTCTTGTTATATTGATGAAAAAAAAAATAAATAGAGATAAGGTGGATATTAAGAATTTAAATGATCATAAATAGTAATTTTATGCTGTAAATAAATTTAAAATTTATAAAAATTTAGAAAGTTAACAGATGTTTTAGAATAAGTAGTTAAGACTATGTAGTTAAACAAAAAAGGAGCGAAATATTATTAAAGATAGAATGATGGAACATGTATACTATTGAAGGTAGGAAAAATGGCTTTGAGGTTTAAAATAATTATCACTGTTGATGATAATTCTAATAGAATATTAAATAAATAATTGATAATGTTATAACCAAACTTTTGAGTTGAGTTAATCGGGTCTTTGCGAGGTGAGTTTCGAGAATTTAGTGGTTCATAAATAGTAAATTTAAATCTAAAAGAGATCAAAGGTAGGAAGTTATTGAATGTCTTATGTTAAACAAATAGATAAATGATTCGAGGATTGTAATCCCGATGACAAAAGAATTTAGTACTTATATTCAGAAAGAAAGATAGACTTTCTATTGGAGAGAAAGAGAGAAGAGAATTTTGACTACTGTAATTCGATAGCATCTAGTTGGAATAATAGTTGATAAAGGATCACGGGACTTAGCTTGAGATGACAACGAATGTAAATAAATTTAATTTCTTGACGTAAAGCAATTAAAATAAGGAATTTCTATTAATTAGTGCAACTTTTGCAAGTTGCTTGTTTTATTAGATAAAGAAGGGAAGTTATATTTATGTCCTTGGTAGAACATGAAGGTAATTAGAGTATTTTCATTCATTAGTAAGCAAGCTGAGTTTTAATTTACCATTTGCATGGAACAGTGAAACTTGGTATAAGAAGGAAAAGGTGAATTTGGGATAGTTTTAACAAATTAATGAAGAGAATACATGTTAGTGTTTGAAGACTAAGGATATAAACTAGAGGATTATTGGATGTGATAACAGGATGGTCTAAGACTACATCTTGATTATATTGGAGTGCCAACTCATGTGTGTCGATCAGATCACTAATCAATTCAAATTGCTCATGGGATTAAGAATAAACATAAAACAATGGACATAGTGTAATCAGGAATTAGATTATAGGTTTAATATCCTTAATCTCATACTTAGCTAGAGCAAATGCACTACTTGTTTAGGATTTCTGGATACGTAGACCTAGGTAAATTGGATATAAATTACGGTTTGGAGAATTTTACATCTTGATTAAGCTTGTAAAAAAAAAAAATGTAGACTGGATTTCATGATGGAATGGAGTATAATAGAACTGTGTTTGCGAATTTTAGAAAATAAATTAAGAATTATCCGGCATGGCAACAACTAATTTGGCTAGTTGCATAAGTTGTTGTCATAATTAGTTAAGAAATGGTATGATATGATAATTCGGGAAGAAGGATAGAGAGGTTAATAACTAAAATAGAGACTTGATTGTGAATTGAAATTTTCTCTATATAGTCGATGTATTATTTGTTTTTATGAGAATTCTCATTAGTAGGAATTGAGAATAAATTATATATCTTTTGTTGGAAAATAGTTAAGTTGATAAATATGTGATGAGATTGGGATAGAAGTCAGTATATCCTATCAGTTGATAGCACTTAGCTAGAGAAATGTCATGATTTTGTTTGAAATAAGCTTGTAGTAATGCCATGAATTTGTTCTCTTTAATTGGAAAGGATTGAATGGTATTTAATGGTAGAATTGATAATAATAATAAGGATTCTAAATTGGAATAGTAATAAATTTGATTGAATATGTGGATTCTTATATCAGTAAGATTACATAATGGGTTGGTGTATGAGTTTCTTATGGAGTGATGATCATTGCCTATGATAGCTAGTGAGAGAATAAATGACGATACATCAATGTAAGGACACATGATATAGAGCTAATGAGATCAATAACCCTTACTTGAGCAGATGTTATAAGTGAATAAAATTCTTACGTGTAAAGGTGAATATTAGTGTCGAATCTGTGCTTTAAGTTATGAATATTTGACTTGAGGTGACAACTTGTAGACATAGTATGATTCACGTTTAAATTAACTTTAGGGATGGATTTATCTTATAATCATCTTACCCTCTCTATAAATTAGATTTTCTTCCCAGGTCTGTTCATTGGTTTGTCTTAATTATTAAATTTAAGAAAAATTAGATTCACCACTCTGACTAACGAACTTGCAACTTTATGTGAGAAGCATAACCACCATTGTCGTAAACAATTATTGTATCCTAGTTTCTTGTTATTTTCAAAATTCGAGGACGAATTTTTTTTAAGGGGGGAAGACTGAAACAACTCGAATTTTTATTTTCAAAGATTTTCCAATTAAATTTAATAAACCGACAGCTTGGAAATTTATTTTAATATTTTAATGTGAACTCTGTGGGAAACCGAACCAAAAATCGATTGAAAAACCCGTAAACCAATTGGAAACTGAAGATTTGGGCCGAACCGAACCGAATCGAACCGGTTCGACCCAAACCATCTAGAATTTTCTTTTCTTTCTATTTCTAGCGCACCTCACTCCCCTTCCCCATTTTTTTTTTTCTGCGCTTCCCGATCTCCGGCGACACCATCTCCGCCACCTTCTTTTCCTTTTCTTTCTTCTTCTTCTTCTTCTTCTTCTTCTTTTCCTTTTCTTTCTTTCTTTCTTTCTTTCCCCTTTCTTCTTCCCTGCACCTGCATTCGCACCACTGTCCAGCAGCTCCAGCAGCTCCAGTCGAGCGCCACTGCCGTTCTCACTGCCGCTCGTCACTGGAGCAGCTCTGTCGCTCGTTCCGCCTTGTCCTAGCTCACGCAGCGCCACAGATCGCACAGTCAGGCCCTCTGTCAGGTCTGGCGCGCCCACAGCAGAAGCTCCAGCTGCAAGTCTCGCTGCCAGCCGCCTCTCTTCGCCTCTCTCCGCCTCTCTCCGCCACTGCTAGTTAGATCCGGCCACAAGCAGTTGCTGCCCTTCAACCCGGCAACTCCCATTCTAGCAATTCGACAACAACTATATTTGGGGTATAATTAATTTAAATACATTTTAGTTAATCGATTTAATTTTATTCATGATAGTTAATTAAAGTTAGTTATTTTAGTTAGTTTAATTTTAACAATTTTAGTTAATCTAGTTAATGTTAGTAATATTAGTTAATTAAATTAATTTTATTATTTGTAGTTAATTAATTTAGTAATGTTGGTTAATGAAATTAATTTTTATTAATTGTAATTAATGAGTTAGTTAAGTTTAGTTAAGTTAATGTTAGTAATGTTAGTTAATTAAATTAAACTTATTACTTTGTAGTGAATTAATGTAATTAATTTAATTTGGTAAATGTGGATAGTTAATAGCTTTGAAATTTTAGTGTTGATTTAATTAAGATAGTTTAAACATAATGTTATTGTGTGGTGATGTTGAGTTTGATGGAGGATGGGAAATTTGATTGATTGATTGCCCGATGGATGGGCTGTGTGGTTTGGAAATATTAGATATATTGTTGATATTTTAACAGGTGGATAGTCCAATTTTTAGGGGAGATGCTGCCGAAATTTCGGTAGAAAATAAAATAAATTTTAATAGAAAATAAAATAAGAAATAAAATATAATTCAAACGAAAACAAATAAAATAGAGTTAGATAGAAAGATAAAATTTTAGTACAGATAAGAAATTAGATATCGAGATTAAATTACGTAGAAAAATTATAATATAAAATAAAATTCTTAGAAGGGTAAGGAGATATTTTGTCTGATAGAATTATTTCTTTTTGTGTCATTCTTACTTTGCTTAGATCGCCCGGGTCCATCTAGTACTCCTCCAGGACAGAATCAAAGCTAGAACTTCGCTCTCCATCACTGTGAGTAATAATAAATAATGCATATCAACACTGCATATGCATAACATTTATTCATAAACATTATGTTTTTATTTACATATTTACAATATATTACAAGTATTTTATCATATATATTAAGTTACGATCATTATAATTATACTTATATATAATTGTGCATTTGGATGAAATTGGTGTAATACGTTGAAAGAATTGTTTGATTACTTGTGCTGTGCATATACTGTGCTTTGTTTGTGTGGAATTAGGATGAAGTGGGTCACCATGGGTTTGTGAGACTGTTTCTGTTATACGGATCCTGATTCTGATTTCTGTTATATTCTGATTCTGTTATATGGATCCTAATTCTGTTTCTGTTAGCCGGGTAAATGGGAGATCGGCGCCCCCGTGTGCACCTGATAATTCTGTTTGTTCTGAAACCACAGGATGGCCGCTTGTTGTTGCGCACCTGAAAATCTAGATTTGATTGCAGCCCGCAGGGTGGCCTCCTGTTGTGAGCGCTTGATGATCTAGATTGGATGGAGACCACCGGGTTGCCTCCTGTTGGTATGAAAAAAAAAAAAAAAAAAAAAAAAGAGAGAATGTAAAAACAATGAGAGGGCTGGTCAAGTGAGGATTAGACCGGTCGGCCAGTATGGGGGATCGGCTCCCTGGTGCACATGTGAGAGGATGAGCCATGTGGGAGGACGACTCATCGGGGGTTCGGTGACTCCACTGACTAATTTCCACGTGATGTGATTATTTGAAGGTGATATTGTTTGTGGGTGCTGATGTAATGTCATATGATTGACTGTTGTGTGTTCATTCAGTATACTAGGGTGCATTTTGCTTGACTGTATGTGATGTGTATTATTTATTATTATTCACTGAGTTGCAAAACTCACCCCCCTTTTCTCCAAATCTCCCAGGTACTAGGAAGCAGCTCATTCGACTGAAGCTCTGCAATCTTCTCCGCAGAGTTATAAATGTAAATTTTATATTTTTGTTATTTAAATTTGGATGTGCTAATTATTCTATTATCAGAATATTATTGAACTCCGCAGTTATAGGGTCGTGTATTTCAATCGGGCTCTGTCGTATGCGTTATTGTGTAAACGACTTGTTATATATTAGATGCAGGTGGATTAATATAACCATATTATGAATATGACTTATCATGATTAGGCCCAAACTAATCTTTAATTAAGATATCTAAAATTGGGCCGGATTGTACAATATTTATATTTATATCCTAGCTGTATGGGCTTACTGTTCCTGTTAAATGGTGTGGCATGTTTAAGTAGAGTAGTTTAGGCTTACTACGGGCCTCGGGGGCCTTAAGCTTACCTGGGCCCTAGTGCCGGTCCGGCCCACGGAAACGGGTCGTGACAATATATTTCTTTTTCAAATTTCAATTATGGGATTTAATCATTTATAAAACAAAATTAAGAATAAGATGCAATAAATTACAAAATTAGTGTATTTTTGCTTGTTAACCAAAACTTTTCGAGTTTACTTGCACTTCACTTTTGTCATAATAAAAAATAATATATTGATTATTTTACTTTAAAAAGAACAAATTTTTTTTTCTTAATTTCAATAATGTAGCGATATTAAACATATTTTTAGCATGTAATTATAAGAAAATTTATACGCGATGGAAATTAGCAAAAATCAAAATCAAAATTACCAAAGATTATAAATCAAATTGAATTTCTTCTCGCCGACCAAACACAAAATTCTTCTCGCCAACGAAACAGAGCACCCACCTAAGAATCTCGACCAAACGGAAAACGCCGACCAAATGGAAAACGCAAACGAACCTTTCTCGAACTCGATCAAAACCCCAGCCTGCAAAAACCCATCAAAACCCCTTTTCAGCCAACTTCAAAATCCCATAAATCTTCAATCCAAAAATCATTGTCACCTGTTATGAAATTCCAGTGCTTTCTTCGGCAAGTCTGTCATTCAAACCTTCCATGGACTCAACGTGTCCACGGGAGTTCAACCGAAGAACTCTCTGTGTCTAATGAAGTCCTAGCAGTCATTGGCTCCGTTAATCCGATGGAACCAGCTCTAGAACCTATTGTTCCATTCTCTCTCCTGGTGTTGTGACTTCTATAATTGAAAATCCACCGAGTCCTCAATTGGCTTTTCGATTCTTTATCTGGGCATCTAAATACAGGCGTTTCTACTCATGGGTATCTCATAGCATAATCCTTGACATGCTTATTAAGGAGAACACAAATAGGCTTGAATTGTATTGGCAAGTTCTAAAAGAAATAAAGAAATGTAATGGGTTTATATCGGCTGAGGCATTTATAGTGTTGATTCAAGGGTATGCAAAGATTGCTATGGTTGAGAAAGCTGTGGAAGCTTTCGAAAGGATGAGAGATTTTGACTGTAAACCTGATGTTTTTACTTTTAATACAATTTTGCATATTATGGTGCGTAAAAAGTTTTGTTTGTTAGCTTTAGGAGTTTATAATAGAATGTTGAAGGTGAATTCGTTGCCAAATATAGCTACATTTAACATTTTGATTCATGGTTGTGTAAAAGTGGAAAAAGCCAGAATGCACTTCAAATGCTTAATGAAATGACACAAAGACGAATTTCACCAAGTAGAATTACCTATACAATTATCATTTTGGGGTTATGTCGTACTCAAAGAGCTGATGATGCTTACAGGTTGTTTAATATAATGAAAGATACTGGATGCAAGCCTGATTTTGTTACTTATAATGCTTTGCTTGATGGGTTTTGTACGTTGGGTAGAGTTGATGACGCTTTGATGTTTTTGAATTATTTTAAAAAGAATGGTTATGTGCTTGATAAGCAGGGATGTAGTAGTTTGATTGCTGGGTTGTTTAGAGCTAGGAGGTTTGAAGATGCACAATTGTGGTACCAGAAAATGAATGAGGATAATGTCGAGACTGATGTTGTCTTGTACACCATAATGATGAAGGGTTTATCAGAAGCAGGAAAAGTTAACGATGCATTAATGTTATTGAGTGAGATGACTAAGAGAGATATCGTTCCTGATAACCAATGTTATAATGTTTTGATCAAAGGTTTTTGTGACATGGGTCTTTTAGATATGGCAAAATCACTTCATCTTGAGATTTCAAAGAATGATTGTTTCCTCAGTAATTGCACTTACGCCATTCTCATTTGTGGTATGTGCAAGAACGGGCTGGTTTGGGAGGCACAAAAAATATTTGATGAGATGGAGAAACTTGGATGTTATCCTTCTGTGTTTACATTTAATGCTTTAATTGATGGACTTTGTAAGGTTGGAAAGCTTAAGAAAGCTCAGCTTTTATTTTGCAAGATGGAGATAGGGAGAAAACCTTCATTGTTTCTTCGTCTTTCTCAGGGTGCTAATCGGGTTCTTGATGTTACAAGTTTACAAAATATGGTGGAGCAATTGTGTGGCTCAGGATTGATTCTCAAGGCATACAATATGCTCACACAACTTGTTGATAGTGGGTTTGCTCCTGACATCCTCACTTATAACATTCTGATTAATGGGTTTTGCAGGGCAGGCAACATTAATGGTGCTTTTAAGCTCTTCAGGGAGCTTCAACTCAAGGGGCTCTCACCAGATTCTGTAACATATGGTATCTTATTAATGGGTGTTTTATTGCTAAAAGAAATGAAGATGCCTTTAGGGTGTTTGATGAGATGTTAAAGAATGGGTGTGCGCCAACTTCAGCGGTTTATAAATCACTTATGACCTGGTCATGTAGGAGAAAGAACGTGTCTTTAGCTTTTGGTCTTTGGTTGCAATATGTCAGAATGTTTCTGGGCGAGACAACAAAATGATTAAAATACTAGGAGAATATTTTGACAAAGTGGAAGTGGAAAAGGCAGTTCGTCAGTTACTTGAAATGGACTTGAAGTTAAATGATTTTCAGTTAGCACCTTATACCATTTGGCTAATTGGGTTGTGTCAGGCGGGAAGATTAGAAGAAGCTTTAAATATATTTTTCATTCTTCAGGAGTGCAAAGTTACTATCACTCCCCCAAGTTGTGTTAAGTTAATAAATGGATTATGCAAAGAAGGGAACCTAGACCTTGCAGCAGAAATCTTTCTTTAGACAATTGAGGAAGGTTACATGTTGATGCCACGAATTTGCAACCGACTACTTAAGTCTCTTCTTTGCTCTGAAGATAAAGGTATCGTGCACTTGATCTTCTTAGCAGAATGGAGTCATTGGGATATGATTTGAATGCTTATCTTCACCGAACTACGAAGCTCCTTTTACATGATGAAGTTGATGGTGTGAAAATTGAAAATGGCTGGAAATACTTTGGCAAACGCGACAGAGAAATGGGAAATATTTTGGCAAACACCGATGGAGAAATGGAAGAAGAGGATTGATGGGCCTAAGTCTATCAAGGGAGGGAGTTGAGCTTGGTTGAATTGAGTACATTCAAGAAATACTCTCTCTATGTTCTACTTCCTGTAGGTTGTTATTCATCTTGAAGATCCTAAAGAAGGTATAATTTCCAATTGATTGTGCGATTATTGCTTTAGGTTATGTGATTTTCTTTTGTTTGTTCCTATACTGTAGATGTAATCTTTTGTTTGTTCCTATAGTATAGATGTAATCTTTTGTTTGTTCCTATACTATAGATGTAATCTTTTGTTTAGAGGATTATAATGATTGTTAAATTTCTATTTCTATCATATCTCATTTCATATTTTTTTAAAATTTTTTCTAGATTTGCAATTTTATAGGGACTTGGAGATTTTAGATAATTCGGTAATGATAATTATTGTTAAATTTCTCTTTGTAGTATATCTTGTTTCCTATTTTGTTAATTTTTTCTAGATTTGCAATTTTATAGGGATTAGTATGATAATGATTGTTAAACTTTGTTGTATTGCTTAATCTTCTTCTTAATATTGCTATTCTTGTTTGGTAAATGTAAAAACTTACACCAACTAGGTTTTGAGTTTTAGATAAAAAAAAGTTTTATTTATTTTAGAAATATCCTATTTGCTCGCTTATCAAGTCTTTTAGATTAGATTGATATCTTTTTAAATTTTGATTGTGTTTTTAAAATATTATATTTGCTGTGGAATATCCTCATATCTTTTCTGCCTGTATTGTTGCTATTAAATATTTCGCAAAATCACTATTTTTCTGCCTCAATCTCTCCCTATTCTCTTTGGGGCGAAAATGGCCTGGTTTCATTTATTTTCTTTAATGTACTTTTCTTATCTTATCTTAGGGTATTATTTACTTCTCATTGGGTGTTCATATATATAGAAGGGACAAACTACGGTGCAGACCATAGCTAATGATCAGCTGTTACTGTATAGAGGACTAAAGAAACCCAAGAAAGAGAGATGCTGCATTGCTAAAGAACGTTGAAGCAAGATGCCTTCTTGCACAGCTGGTAAACACAGCTCTATTTATCGTGGTATCACTAGTTACATATATGTGTATTTTTGGCGAATAGAAAAAGTATAGCTTTTTGGTTGAATTTAATTAAATTTGACTGTTAATTAGTTGTAGTTTGTTTCATTGTTCTAAAAGCATCTGAGAAAGAAGCAACTAGAAACAATCAGGTGATTGTGTTAGTAGCAATACTCCGCGACAGTATATTGTGAAACTTTGAGCCTAAGTTTTGTTCTCATTTGTCTAGTTTTGATTTGCTAATTATAAGAAACAATGAATTTTATTCAAAGATCCAAAATTTACAGTGTAACACAAATATTCGAGGGTAATGATTTTGGTTTTGTGGTTCATGGAATTTTAGACATAGATGGACTGGTCGATATGAAGCTCACCTCTGGGATAAAAGCACATGGAACCAGAATCAAAACAAGAAGGCAAAGCTAGGCGTCTGTCTTGCTTAGTCTCTTTTCTTTCTCTTTTGTATGATTCTGTCTATTGTCACTGATTACTTACAATTATTGTGCATGGAATCTTGCTGTGATGCATCGTGCCAGTATACTCGGGTCAGTTGCTAGCTTGACACTATTTCTTTATACAAATGCTTTTGACTGTGTTAGTTCATGCATGTTGCATTTATTGAGAAATATCAACTTGCAGGGGCATGTGATGATGAGGAGGCTGCAGCTAGAGCATATGATCTTGCTGCCTTAAAATATTGGGGCCCTAGAACACTCATTAATTTTCCAGTGAGATTCCCAAGTTGAACATTTTTCCCTTTGTCAATAAATGATCACCCATATTCTACAGAAGCTATGTTCTGTATGTGTCAGTTTAATGCAAATATGGATTTATTTCATAATTTATGGATGAGCTCCTTTTCAAAAATTTTGCTTTTCCTCTCCCTTCAGTGAGGTACTAAGTATGAAACAATCACGTTCTTGTTCAATTATCTACTTGGTAGAGAATAAATTTTCCATTATTAGTGATTTTCTGCATGAGTGTTTTGTGTGTCGTTTTCCTTATATTTTGAGCATTTATTTATATTGTACAGTAATTGTGTGGTGCAGGTTACTGATTATACAAGAGACCTTGAAGAAATGCAGAATGTGTCAAGGGAGGAACACCTGGCATCTCTTTGGAGGTATTCGTCTACTTATCTACTCTAAACAGAATACTTTAAACTGTGTCTGATGCTGATTTTAATATATACCTTTTCTGCAGAAAGAGTAGTGGCTTTTCAAGAGGAAATCTCTAAATACCATGGACTTTCAAGGTATGCTTTGTCTATGATGCTAATTATTTGCACAAACTTATGTTCAAATTCCAGAGGATTAGATGGTACATCTTTTATTTATGTTTTCTGGGACTTGCTAGTTCTTGAGACTGTCATGGTAGTCAGTGTATTACTGCCTTTAACGTCATGCGGGACATCATTATGGCTTTCTTCTATGCTTGTTCAAACCTTTCAGAAACTACTTGATGTTTTTCATTTACTAATTGTTGCAAGTTGACAAAGTATGAGTCATTGATATTTAATGATTAATTTATCCACCTCAAAGATGAACCTTTTTCTGACAGATTTTGATGGAATGTACTTTATGACTTCGTGTTTGACAACACGTGTTTTATGCTTTTGTTATTGCCTTTAAGCTCTCTTTAGGGACTATAGTTGTTTTCTTTCTAACTAGATAGAAACTTTAACATTTCCGTGTATTAATTATTAATGATATTTTGTTTCTGTATTTTGCTCCATACTTCTGGCTATCACGAAGCAGTCAGTGGGACTCATCATTTAGTCGTATGCCCGGATCTGAATATTTCATTAGCATAAATTATGGTAAGGTCCAAAGTTCTATTTTCAAAGAATATATTTTCCAATGTCCAAGAAAATCGAGTTATGAAAGAATCTTGTCAAGTGTATCATTTTACAGAATAAATTTTTGCCAAGAAATTGGCAATGGAGGGCTTCTATATATGTCTTATTTTTCCGAACTATTTTCCTCTAGAACCAGTGCCATCTATCTAATGGTGATATCTCATTATAAGGTGCAGCTGATGACCTAGCATTAGAGAATGATTATGTTGGGAGTCTTTGTTTCGAGAGAAAAATTGATCTAACAAGTTATATCAAATGGTGGGGGTCGAACGAAACTCGTCAAGCAGAATCCATCTCAAAGTCATCTGAAGAGGCGAAGCATGGTTATGCCGAAGATGTTGGTGAACTTAAAACTTCAGAATGGGCAGTCCAGCCTACTGAGTACCAGATGCCCTGTTTGGGCATGCCTATTGATGGAAAAAAGCACAAAGGCTATGCATTCTCTGCCTTGAGCATTTTGTCAAAATCAGCAACATACAAGAGCTTGCAAGAGGAGCTTCAAAAGAGTAAGAAAGCCGTCCTAATAATGACAAGAATGAAAACAAAAATACCAATAGGATGGATTATGGCAAAACAGTTGAGAAGTCTACAAGCCATGATAACAGTAATGAGAGACTTGGAGTTGCATTAGGAATGATCGGGGGATTGTCTCTTCAGAGAAATGTGAGTTGACCTTATCTGTGTAGAACATTGGAAGATTCCATACCTATAATCATAGCAGTATAAATTTGACAAGGAATTAGGTAATAACTGCATTGAATTGGTATGTCTTTGGGTTTCGCCAGTGTGATCTATCTAGGTATGAGGTAGCAATGGCTGTTGACCTGTAACAATGCCCTCGTCAACTCGTCACTAAGAATTTAGCTCCTGAAGTGCTCTTTTGTAGGAAAAGGTGCCTTGGTGGTAGTCATATATTTTGTCTTGAAATTGGTAAAGGTCTTCTTCTTTCTCCCAGGTGTTCTCTGACACCGGTAGGTTCTTCCATTGTATTAAATACTCTTGATGTCGACTTCTTTTCAGCTTGCGAGTCTCTAAGATCTTCTCCACTTCTTTGGCAAAGAATGGCTTTTTACGAATGACATGTCGTTGTGGCTTACTCCTGCTGACATCATTCACATTTAGATGATAAGGCTTGAGCTAACTGACGTGGAACGTAGGGTGGACTTCCATCCAAGCTGGCGTGTCTACTTTGTAAGCTACCTTCCCTACTTTGGTGATGACGGGAACTGGGCCTTCGTATTTGCGCATCAATCTCTCATCATGGTTGGAAAACTGGAACTGGTCGGATGTGATCCTTATCAGCACCAAATCTCCGACTTCAAATGTGAGTGGTCGGCGGTCTTCATCTGCCCATTTCTTCATGCGTTGTGCTGCTTTCTCTAACCGCGCCCTTGCCATCTCCGCATTTTGTTCCCATTCAGCAGTGAATTGGTATGCCTTTGGGTTTCGCCTAATGTGTGATCTATTCGGTGTATGAGGTAGCAATGACTGTTGACCTGTAACAATCTCAAATGGACTTCGATTAGTAGCAGAGCTCTTTTGAGCATTGAAACAAAATTGGGCAATATCTAATAGAGTGGGCCAATTTTTCTGACTAGCAGAAACAAAATGGCGAAGATACTCCTCCAGCAGGCTATTGAACCGTTCTGTTTGACCATTAGTTTGGGGATGAAAGCTGGTGGACAAGTTCAACTGTGAGCCGAGCATCTTGAACAACTCCCCCCAAAATGATCTCGTGAACCTGCTATCCCTGTCACTGACGATGCTCTTTGGGACACTCCAATACTTGACCACACATCGGAAAAATGCTCGCGCCGTGTCCTCCGCTGAGCATGTTTTTGCCATGGGAATGAAAGTGCCATACTTGGAAAATCGATCAATGATGACCAATATGGTGTCGAACTCTCCGACTTTGGGCAAGCCGTTGATGAAGTACAGAGAGACGCTTTCCCATGGTCTACTTGGTACTTGTAACGGTTCCAAGAGCCCAGCAGATTTCTGTCTTTCTACCTTGTCCTGTTGGCAAGTCAAGCAATGGTTGTCCATTTGAGATTGTTACAGATCAACAGCCATTGCTACCTCATACATTGGATAGATCACACACTGGGCGAAACCCGAAGGCATACCAATTCATTGCAGAATGGGAACAAAATGCGGAGATGGCCAAGGCACAGTTTGAGAAAGCAGCACAACGCATGAAGAAATGGGCAGATCAAGACTGTCGACCACTAATATTTGAAGTCGGAGATTTGGTGCTGATCAGGATCACATCGGACCAGTTTCGGTTTCTCAACTATGATAAGAGATTGATGCGCAAATATGAAGGCCCGGTTCCCATCATCACCGAAGTAGGGAAGGTAGCTTACAAAGTTGACACGCCAGCTTGGATGAGAGTCCACCCTATGTTCCATGTCAGTCAACTCAAGCTTTATCATCCAGATGTGAATGATGTCAGTAGGAGTAAGCCACAACGATATGCCATTTAATGACATGTCATTCGTAAGAAGCCATCCTTTAACAAAGAAGTGGAGAAGATCTTAGAGACTCGCAAGCTGAAAGGAAGTCGACATCAAGAGTATTTAGTACAATGGAAGAACCTACCGCCGTCAGAGAACACCTGGGAAAAAGAAGAAGACCTTGACCAATTTCAAGACAAAATATATGACTACCATTAAGGCACCCTTTCCTACAAAAGAGCACTTCAGGAGCTAGATTCTTAGTGATGAGTCGACGAGGGCGTCGATCGTTTGGGTGGGGGAGAATGTAGGGGAGTGACTAGTGCTCAAAGTCACTTGGATGTTAAGAGTCCTTGTTTCGGCCCTTCATAGCTGCCCCTACGCCTATGGAAAGTGCCATTGGTTACCTTATTATAATCTTGGTTGCAAAATATATGACTACCATTAAGGCACCCTTTCCTACAAAAGAGCACTTCAGGAGCTAGATTCTTAGTGACGAGTCGACGAGGGCGTCGATCGTTTGGGTGGGGGAGAATGTAGGGGAGTGACTAGTGCTCAAAGTCACTTGGATGTTAGAGTCCTTGTTTCGGCCCTTCATAGCTGCCCCTACGCCTATGGAAGGTGCCATTGGTTACCTTATTATAATCTTGGTTGCCTCGATGTAATATTTGATATATATATAAATAAGAATTATCGTTTTGCCCCTATGGGTGATGTTGTGCTATGCTTTGTTATATGTTCCTCGGTGATGCTTGAATCGTTCTTATATTTGAACCCATATGATTATATATATCGGTGTTATGTTGTTTTAACACCCATTATTGGCTTGCAGATAACTAATTGATATCCTTGACTGGTTTGTTTGAGGGTGTGCCAAGCAAGCACCTCATGATCCGATCTTGGTGCGTGATACGGGACCATGACATTTGATATCAAATGTCACGGTGCCAAAATCTCAGAGCCTCTGGCACGCGTGTGGCGCCTAGACTTAGCTCATAACCTAGGCCAGCCATGTATATTCGAAGGGTCTTTACATTCTTTCCGATTATAGGATTCATCTTGTAGTGCATATCTAAGGATCTCGCACAACCGTATATGGGCTCCATTCCTTTGGGCATCTCGGGCAGCATAGTCCTGCCTATACCAAAACCTTCACTTAAGGAGAGATGCGCACTATAGGCCTTCGGCCCTATAGTGTCTATAGAGCTCCGTCTCTATGGAGACATCCGTCCCTCTTGATAGAACATGATGCCTGCATCCTAGCTCACTAGGGCTCGGTCCCGCATACCGGCCCCGGGGCGGCGGAGAGCATTACACTGGGTCTGCCCTCATATTCTTGGTCCAAATGTCATTCAACATGCTATTTTCGTCTCTAATAGCCTTATTTCGTCCATAGGGTCACCATGGTATGGCACCATGAGTAGGCATGTTGGACTCTTCTCATGTGTTGCATATCGCCTCTCAATGTCAGTCAACTTTCGGCTTCGGAACGCTACTGGATGATCTTCTTACATCAACACGCCACCCAAGGCAAAGTCAAAGGCATCCGTTCGCACCTCAAAAGGTTGTGGCATATTTGGAAGAGCCAATACGAGTTCTGCTATTATAGCCCCTTTGAGATTCTCAAAAGCTTCTTGACACTTCTGCGACCATACCCAAGCCTGACCCTTCTTTAATAACTCTATCAATGGCCAAGCCTTGTGCGTATATCCCTGTATAAAGCGCTTGTAGTAGTTGGTCAATCCCAAGAAGGATTGTAGTTTTGTCACACAAGACGGGATCCTCCACTCTTTAATGGCCTGGATTTTTGCTTCGTCCATTCTGCCTGGCCTTGTTCGATGACATGTCCCAAGAATTTGATGCGTTGCTGGCCGAAGGCACACTTTTCCTTTTTCAGGAACAGTTTGTTCTCTCGAAGCTTGTTAAAGACCAACTGCAAATGGGTTTTGTGTTCTTCTAGGCTGTTGCTGTACACCACGATGTCATCTAAGTACACTAACACAAATTTGTCTAGATACTCAAAGAATACCTGGTTCATTAGAGTACAAAAAGTAGCAGGTGCATTAGTTAAACCAAAAGGCATGACAAGAAATTCGAATGTTCCATACGGAGTCACACATGTTGTTTTAGAGTTATCCCCTTCGGCTATACAGACTTGGTGATAGCCCGATCGAAGATCTAGCTTGGTGAAATACCGAGCTTATCCCAACTAGTCGAACAGATCTGCTATCAGTGGAATGGAGTATTTATTCCTCACCGTGACTTTATTCAGAGCTCGGTAATCAATACAAAGTCTCAGACTACCATCTTACTTCTTCTGGAATAGTACTGGGGCCCCAAAAGGAGCTTTAGAGGGTCTGATAAATCCTGTCTCTAAGAGCTCATCTAGTTGTCTTCTCAACTCTGCTAATTCTGGTGGTGCCATTCTATAGGGGGCTCGGGCAGGAGGTTTGGCCCCCAGGTAGCAGCTCAATCTGATGATCAACATCTCGACGAGGAGGTAAGGTTTTAGGTAACTGCTCCGGCATAATATCATTGTATTCCAATATCACCTCATTGATGAACTCGGGGTGGCCAGTGGGCTTTTTTCTCTTCTTTATGGATTGGGATTACTACATACGAGGGTTCATCCCTCTTTATCCCTTTTTAAAATTGGAGGGCTGATAACAGCTTCTTTTCATTAACTGGACTAACAGTTACTGGCACAACACACGGTTGTTCCCTCATCAGAAGAAGACAATTTGCAGCAGGGATCGGCATGACCCTCGCCACATAAAAAAAATTCAATCCCAAAACAATATCGAAGTCGTCCATCAGAGCCACTGTGAAGTTTATGTTCCCTTCCCAAGACCCTACTCGACACGGGACATTAGCAGCAACTCCCACTGTCTTGACTACCTCTGAATTCACTGTCTTCAAACATCCCCGTATCCTTCTTCATTTGTAGTTTGAATTTCGATACCATTGGACAATTCAAAAAGTTATCCGTTGCTCCCGTATCAACAATCGCCTTTGCTGACTTTCCATTCAGAGTGAAGTCAATATACATCAATCCCTTTTTAGGTGATACGGTCTTTTCCCTGGCCTGTCGTTCCAAGGCCCCCAAGAATCTCAATGCTTCAACCACAGCAGGATCAACACTGCCTGAGTCCGAAGCCAGTCTTTCATGCTCCCTTTCTTCTTGTAGCTGGAGGGCATTCATGGCCTTGTCTCTTACCATGCATTCTGACATTTTATGCGGCCCTTTACAGAAGAAACATTTGATGGTTCTAGCCATTCCCCCTCCCATGTTATTTCCTCCTGGTGCTCTACGTTCCTTTCGGAAAGTGAAGTTCTTTCGTGGCTCAACATTCCCGACTACTGCCTGACTGGGAACATTTTTATAGTTGGAGCTCCAAGGCCTCCTTTCCACATTCACTTATGAATTGGTTGAAATTGCTTCCCCCACCTGTGGGTCTCACCCACTTGTTGGGGCGGTTGTCACCCGCACTTGGTTTACCGAATTTACGTTTGGGAAAGTTTCGCCCATAGTCATCCAGTGCCTCTGCCGCTTTTATGGTCGTTTCATAGTCGTCGACCTTTGAGCATCCAATTTGTCTTTTGCCCACAATTGTAGTCCTAGGAAAAAGTATAACCGATCATCACCTGACATAGCTTTGATATGCAGCATGCATTGGGTGAATTGTCGCACATACTCCCGGACAGAATCTGTATGCTATACTTTAGACAACCTACGCCAGGCATTATATGCTGTTCTCTCGAGGTAGAATGCTGATTTTAATGCTTGGCAAAACTCCTCCCAAGTGTCCATACTAGTTTGGCCAGCTTGCACCTCCTCAACCTTGGTGCGCCACTATAGCTTGCCATCTTATGCTAGAAACATTAGAATAAGGCTCAATTTTTCTTCGTCTGAGGTGGGTTCGTGGCCTTAAAGTAAGTGTCCAGATCAAAGAGGAAATTATCTACTGCCTGTGTATCTCGCACACCTTTGAAAGGTGGGGGATCTAGAATTTTCACTTTTCCAGTTCTCGGAGTGTGGACTTTTACATTTCTAGTGGCAATTGAGAGCAAGTCGACCTTTTCTTTGACTACCTCATAGTTTGTCATCCTTTCGGATAGCTTCGCCAACTCCTCACTGAACTCGTTTACCTTTGACTTGGCCTCATCACTAAAGGCTTTATGTATTCACAAAATTCAATACGGGCCTCATCCAACTCTCTTGGCAGCCCCACCAAGGTTTGCATCGTGGTCTCAAGGTTCTTGATCTTTTCTTTTGTCTCCTGCCTCACCACCTTGAGTGGCCGGGGCAAAACCTCGCTCCTCGTCTCCTACCTCACCCACCCGTAGTGGCAGAGGTGAGACACAAGGCCTCAATCAAACGATTCAATTCAAAGATCGTGGTCTGCATTTCCACCGCTTTTTCCTCTAGCGCCTCAATGCGATCTTTGGCCTTTTGCCATTCAGGAACAATTGTTGGCTTCACCAACAATCACATTCTTTTTTATAAAAGCAGCAAGCTCTTCCACCCGCTTCTCTAAAGCTTCAACACGAGAGGATTTCGTCATTTTGATCACTCAATCTATTCGCAACTCAATGCTCTGATACCAAATGTCACGGTCCCGTATCGCGCACCAAGATCGGCCTTTGTGGCGCTTGCTTGGCACACCCTTAAACAAGCCAGCCAAGGATATCAATTAGTTATCTGCAAGCCAATAATGGGCGTTAGAACAACATAATACCGATATATATAATCATATGGGTTTTAAATATAAGAACGATTCAAGCATCACCGAGGAACACATAACAAACCATAGTACAACATCATACATAGGGGCAAAAGGGTAATTCTTATTTATATATAAATCAAATATTACATTGAGGCAACCAAGATTATAATAAGGCAACCAATGGCACCTTCCATAGGCGTAGGGGCACCTATGAAGGCCGGGACAAGGACTCTAACATCCAAGTGACTTTGAGCACTAGTCACTCCCCTACATTAAATGTCACGGTCCCGTATCACGCACCAAAGATCGGACTATGTGGTGCTTGCGTGGCACACCCTCAAACAAGCCAGCCAAGGATGTCATTAGTTATCTGCAAGCCAATAATGGGCGTCAGAATAACATAATCCCGATATATATAATCATATGGGTTCAAATATAAGAACATTAAAGCAATCAACCGAGGAACACATAACAAAGAATAGCACACCATCACACATAGGGCCAAAACCGGTTATATATATATATATATATATATATATATATATATATATTATATCAATATTACATCGAGGCAACAAGATTATAATAAAGTAACCAATGGCACCTTCCATAAGCGTAGGGGCACCTATGAAGGGTCGAGATAAAGGACTCTAACATCCAAGTGACTTTGAGCACTAGTCACTCCCTACATTAAATGTCACAGTCCCGTATCAACGCACCAAAATCGGACCGTGTGGCGCTTGCTTGGCACACCCTCAAATAAGCCAGCCAAGGATATCAATTAGTTATCTGCAAGCTAATAATGGGCGTTAGAACAACATAATACCGATATATATTGTCATATGGGTTCAAATATAGAACGATTTAAGCATCACCGGGGAACACATAACAAAGCATAGCATAACATCACACATAGGGGTAAGACGATAATTCTTGTTTATATTATATATATATATATATATATATATATCAAATATTGCATCGAGGCAACCAAGATTACAATAAGGCAACCAATGGTACCTTCCATAGGCATAGGGGCACCTATGAAGGGCCCGGGACAAGGACTCTAACATCCAAGGTGACTTTGAGCACTAGTCACTCCCCTACATTCTCCCCTACCCAAACGGTCGACGCCTTCGTCGACTAGTCCACTAAGAATCTAGCTCCTAAAGTGATCTTTTGTAGGAAAGGGTGCCTCGATAGTAGTCATATATTTGTCTGAATTAGTGAAGGTCTTCTTCTTTCTCCCAAGTGTTCTCTGATGGTGGTAGGTTCTTCCATTGTACTAAATACTCTTGATGTCGACTTCCTTTCAGCTTGCAAGTCTTTAAGATCTTCTCCACTTCTTTGTCAAAGGATGGCTTCTTACAATGGCATGTCGTTGTGGCTTACTCCTGCTGACATCATTCACATCTGATGATAAGGCTTGAGCTGACTGACGTGGAACACAGGTTGGACGCCCATCTAAGCTAGCGTATCTACTTTATAAGCTACCTTCCCTACTTTGGCGATGATGGGAACTGGGCCTTTGTATTTGCGTATCAATTTCTTATCATGGTTGGGAAACTGGAACTGGTCGGATGTGATCCTGATCAGCACCAAATCTCCGACTTCAAATGTGAGTGGTCTGCGGTGTTGATCTACCCATTTCTTCATGCGTTGTGCTACTTTCTCTAACTGCGCCCTGGCCATCTCTGCATTTTGTTCCCATTTTGCAGTGAATTGGTATGCCTTCAGGTTGCGCCCGATGTGTGATCTATCCAGTGTATGAGGTAGCAATGGCTATTGACCTGTAACAATCTCAAATGGACTTCGATTAGTAGCAGAGCTCTTTTGAGCATTGAAACAAAATTGGGTAATATCTAGCAGAGTGGGCCAATTTTTCTTACTAGTAGAAACAAAATGGCAAAGATACTCCTCCAATAGGCTATTGAACCGTTCTGTTTTACCATCAGTTTGGGGATGAAAGCTGGTGGACAAGTTCAACTGTGAGCCGAGCATCTTGAACAACTCCCCTCAAACTGATCCCGTGAACCTGCTATCCCTATCACTGACGATGCTCTTTGGCACACCCCAATACTTGACCACACATCGAAAAAATGCTCGAGCCGTGTCCTCCTCTGAGCATGTTTTTGCCATGGGAATGAAAGTGTCATACTTGGAAAATCGATCAATGATGACCAATATGGTGTCGAACTCTTGGACTTTGGGCAAGCCGCTGATGAAGTCTACAGAGACACTTTCCCATGGTCTACTTGGTACTTGTAACGATTCCAAGACCTAGTAGGTTTCTGTCTTTCTACCTTGTCCTGTTGGCAAGTCAAGCAAGTCTTCGATATTCATGTACATGCTCCTCCATTTGTGGCCAGTAGTATCCTTATTGGATAAGTGCCAAGGTTCTATGCCAGCCTGGGTGACCTACCCATAAAGTATCATGACATTCGTGAAGGAGTAGTCTCCGGAGATTACCTGCTTTTGGGACATAAATTCTATTCTTTTTCTTCATCAATAAATCATCTCTATCCAGAACTGTCTCGTTTTCCTGCCTTTGCCAAATTCAAGATTGTGACTGCTTGAGGATCTTTGTTCAGTTGTGTTCGGATTTTGTCTTTAAGAGAGGTAGCTACTTGGCACCTAGATAAATGTGCAATTCTTTTCAAGGATGCGAGTTTAGCTTTTCTACTCAATGCATCTGCTACACTATTGGTCGATCCTGGTTCGTACTCCAAGGAGAAATCAAATTCAGCTAGTTTCTCTTGCCACCTAGCTTGTTTACTAGTTAGCTTAGCCTGAGTAAGCAAATGACTAGCAGTTGAATTATCTGTTTTCACAACAAACTTTGATCCCAAAAGGTACTACTTCCATTCCTCCAAGGAATCACTATCTTTTGATTTATATTGACTTCACTTTGAAGGGAAAGTCAGCAAAGGCGATGGTAGATACGGGAACAATGGATAACTTTTTGAATTGTCCAATGGTATCGAAATTCAAACTACAAGAGAAGATGGATTCGGGGAAGTTGAAGGCAGTGAATTCAGAGGTAGTCAAGACAATGGGAGTTGCTGCTGATGTTCCATGTTGAGTGGGGTCTTAGGAAGGGAACATAAACTTCACAGTGGCTCCGATGGATGACTTCTATATTGTTTTGGGATTAGATTTTTTGAATGTGGCGAGGGGCATGCCGATCCCTGCTGCGAATTGTCTTCTTCTGATGGGGGAACAACCGTGTGTTGTGCCAGTAACTGTTAGTCCAGTTAATGAAAAGAAGCTGTTATCAGCCCTCCAGTTCAAGAAAGGGATAAAGAGGGATGAACCCTCGTATGTACTAATCCCAATCCATAAAGAAGAGACAGAGCCCACTGCCCACCCCGATTTCATCAATGAGGTGATGTTGGAATATAAAGATATTATACCGGAGTAGTTACCTAAAACCTTACCTCCTCGTCGAGATGTTGATCACCAGATTGAGCTGCTACCTGGGGGCCAAACCTCCTGCCTGGGCCCCCCTATAGAATGGCACCACCAGAATTAGCAGAGTTGGAAAGACAACTAGATGAGCTTTTAGAGGCAGGATTTATCAGGCCCTTTAAAGCTCCTTTTGAGGCCCCAGTACTATTCCAGAAGAAGCAAGATGGTAGCCTGAGACTTTGTATTAATTATCGAGCTCTGAATAAGGTCACGGTGAGGAATAAATACCCCATTCCACTGATACAGATCTGTTCGACCAGTTAAGACAAGCTCGGTATTTTATCAAGCTAGATCTTCGATGGGGCTATCACCAAGTCCGTATAGCCGAAGGGGATGAATCTAAAACAACATGTGTGACTCGGTATGGAGCATTCAAATTTCTTGTCATGCCTTTTGGTTTAACTAATGCACCTGCTACTTTTTGTACTCTAATGAACCAGGTATTCTATGAGTATCTGGACAAATTTGTGGTGGTGTACTTAGATGACATCGTGGTGTACAGCAACAGCCTAGAAGAACACAAAGCCCATTTGCAATTGGTATTTAACAAGCTTCGAGAGAATAAACTGTTCCTGAAAAAGGAAAAGTGTGCCTTCGGCCAGCAACGTATCAAATTCTTGGGACATGTCATTGAACAAGGCCGGGTTAGAATGGACAAAGCAAAAATCCAGGCCATTAAAGAGTGGAGGATCCCGTCTTGCGTGACAGAACTACGATCCTTCTTGGGATTGACCAACTACTACGGCG